>NC_092237.1:49308221-49445721 GCF_036320965.1 Panulirus ornatus
AATAAAAGATCGGCGAATGTTGTAATATAAGTCTGGGGGCTGACGAGGGTTGTGAGGCAAAGGTGAGGGAACACGGGGGGAGGGGGTTTATGAAGAGCCAGCAGAAGTATTGGTAAGAGTTACGAGACGAGGGTTGAAGGATATGGGGTTTCTGTAGCAAAGATGAGAGGAGAGGGGTTTGTGAGGCGAAAGTGAGGGGACACGAGCTATGAGGCAAAGATGAGGGGTCAGGGATCCATGAGATGAGGGAACACTGTGCAACGAGGAGGCAGGAGCTTGGGGGAGCAATATCGTCCATCCATTCTTCTCCTCCTCCTCCTCCACCACACTCCTCCCTCACCCACTGTGTCACTGTGGACCTCCACATTCCTGACCCGGGGGCCTGGCCCTGTGGTGGGAAGCGGCCCTCGTTCACACACCCGCAGGCCACCAGCCCAGGGTAAACACACTGCCATATCTCCCCCGCACATCTCGACGCCTTCATCAATATATTTTTTTTTCCCCTTGAACACTTTTCTCCTCTTTGTTCGCGTGTGTCTGTATGTCCCCCAACCACCCAGGACCCATCCATCTCGTGCTTCTTCTCAAATTGCTTCCATCCAATATCAATCAGTTCAGGTTGCACCATTCCATCTCGTGCTGCAAGGCCCTTCAAGCTATAGGTACTATTGGCGCTTTGGCCTAACTGGAGATGTTAACCGTGTGAGTTGTAAAGTTTGAGGTCAAAGATTTGGACACAAACCAGAACACTATGTCTCAGAATGTGAACAAATAGAACCTTTTCAAGAACATATCTAAACAAACCCAGCAAGAAATGTCACAATACCTTATTGTTAATAACAAGATACCTGAAATTTTAAGTTTGTATCCACTATTTGCATCTATTCGGTACAACTTACCATAAGAAACTACGTAATGTATGTACTGAAATACGAATTGTAACATCTTATGTAATATCAAGCCACTGGAGTCTGACTCAGACCCTTGGTGACCCCTGAAATCCCTCTGCGCTACCGCTCACAGGATGAACGTGGGGTGCACAATACACTTGCCGGGGACACCGGCACATATCAACACCAAGCGTTTCACTATGATGTACAACTCTGGCATCCTCACACTTCCCCCACAACCTGTTCCGCCACCCACACCACCCCATGGCCACACAAACCCCCCCTCCCCCCACTTATGATTCACACTACATCAACTGCACCCATTCAATCAAAACTTTTCAGCTGTTCTTTCCACCCCCGATGTGTTTCCTTCCGTTCATCATTACTTACTGCTTGTCTTGTGTGTTCTGTTCTCCTGTTCGTCCATCCTCCCTCACCCACCAGCCTCCAGACTCACTCCCTCTCCTTCTCTAATGTTCCAGTGTCAGCCTACACTCCCCTCCCCTTACACACGTGGTGACGCACCAAGCCCTCACCAGCCGGACACTATCACCAGTTCACCATCACCCTGGTGTTTCTTCTCCTCCTTCGATCACTTGCCTTCACCAAGCAACAGTTATTCCCCAACATATCCCATCTGGACTTCTCTCGTATGGCTTCAGCTGTTCCCCGTCCTCCGTCCTTCCTCTTCCTATCCAGTACACCCACCAACCTGTCTGACTTGTGCCTCCCCCTTGACTACATGTTCCCACGACCTGTCATGTTCCTTCCTCGCTACAGCACCTCCTCCGCCCGCTGGCAGCGGTGCGAGGCGTAGTATGTGTAATGGGCTACACCTGCACGTCCTTCCGACCCACCCTCCCTCCTGGACGTCGCCTTCCATCATCTGTAGCTGTCCTCAGTCACCCTCGCTCCCTCCCTCACCCAACCATTCCCCCTGCCACTTCCTGTTCCTCTTCCGGGAAAAAAAGACACCTTTCCCTCACAAGCCCTCCCGATAACGGCTGTCCTCACGTGTCCCGGATGTAATTATGTTCCATTCGTTCAATTCACTCGTTTTCTTTTCCTTTCATCACAACCTGTTATCTCCTGCTCCTTCAAATTTTCTCCTGCTCGCAGGACCTTCCAACCACACCTCACCAGACATTCTGCAATGCTCCCTCCCACCACCATCCCAGACGGGGGTTTGCCCCAGGGCCTACCACCGACCTAGCCCCGGCGCGCGCCCTCTTGGGGGCCGGGTCGTCACCTGTCATCCGCCTCACCGAGGGCTCAAAGCAGATGATGGCCAGGACTCTCCCCTCCTCCTCCTCACCATGTAACCTGCTGGTAATGGAAGCATCATCCTCTGGGTCACTCCCTCACCAGCTGTCCTGCACGAATCACCGCCTTTGGAGGTGATGACCCACTTAAAAAAAAAAAAGGGCGGTGGAGATGATGACCCACTTTAAAAAAGGGGTATGGAGATGATGACCCACTTAAAAAAAGGGCTATGGAGATGATGACCCACCTACTTAAAAAAAAAGGTCTATAAAGAATCACCGCCTTTGGAGGTGATGGCCCACTTAAAAAAAGGAGCGATGGAGATGATGACCCACTTAAAAAAGGAGCGATGGAGACGATGACCCACTTTAAAAAAAGGGCTATGGAGATGATGACCCACTTAAAAAAGGGGGCTATGGAGATGATGACCCACTTAAAAAAGGGCTATGGAGATGATGACCCACTTAAAAAAAGGCGATAAAGATGATGACCCACTTAAAGAAAGGGCTATGGAGATGATAACCCACTTGAAAAAAAAAGGGCTATGGAGATGATGACCCACTTAAAAAAGGGCTATGGAGATGACCCATTAAAAAAAGGCTATGTAGATGATGACCCACTTAACAAAAAGGGATATGGAGATGATGACCCACTTTAAAAAAAAGGCTATGGATGATGACCCACCTACTTAAAAAAAAGGTCTATGAAGATGATGACCCACTTAAAAAAGGGCTATAGGGATGATGACCCATTTAAAAACGGGCTATGGGGATGATGACCCACTTAAAAAAGGGTTATGGAGATGATGACCCACTTAAAAAAAGGGCTATGGAGATGATGACCCACTTAAAAAAGGGCAATGGAGAGGATGACCCCTTAAAAAAAGGGCTATGGAGATGATGACCCACTTAAAAAGGGCTATGGAGATGACCCACTTAAAAAAAGGGCTATGGAGATGATGAACTACTTAAAAAAGGGCTATGGAGATGATGACCTACTTAAAAAAAAGGCTATGGAGTTGATGACCCACTTAAAAAAGGGCTATGGAGATGATGACCCACTTTAAAAAAGGGGCTATGGAGATGATGATCCACTTAAAAAAGGGCTATGGAGATGATGACCCACTTAAAAAAAGGGCTATGAAGATGACCCATTAAAAAAGGCTATGGAGATGATGACCCACTTAAAAAAAGGGCTATGAAGATGACCCATTAAAAAAGGCTATGGAGATGATGACCCACTTTAAAAAAAAGGGCTATGAAGATGATGACCCACTTTAAAAAAAGACATCCCAGAGTTTTGAAACCGCCATAGGAAAGAAAACTAACATGTGTGAATGTTGATAGTTATATCGAACTGATATTGACCTTTACCGCAAGAGCGTGGAATGGTAATGGTGCGTGCACCCCTTACCATCCTGTGGAATGGGGGAGGGAAGGGGGCGCTAAAGAGGATACAGAGAGCATAAAACGTCTAGGGACCTTACATGTCCCCTGGGGACGCCTTCTGCCCCGTAGCTCCGTCCGTGACTGAGGTTCATCGTTGAGGGCCTCTGTCTGATGCTGTACGTCTACAACACCAAGTATAATATAACGCTGCTGGTCCACAACCACCAAGAACAATACAATGTTGTTGGTCTACAACCACCAGGTATAATATAACGCTGCTGGTCTACAACCACCAAGAACAATACAATGTTGTTGGTCTACAACCACCAGGTATAATATAACGCTGCTGGTCTACAACCACCAAGAACAATACAATGTTGTTGGTCTACAACCACCAGGTATAATATAACGCTGCTGGTCTACAACCACCAAGAACAATACAATGTTGTTGGTCTACAACCACCAAGTATAACATAACGCTGCTGGTCTACAACCACCAAGTATAACATGACGCTGCTGGTCTACAACATATGTTGTGCAGCCGTGTTGATCTGGTGCATCATGGAATAAGGAACCCGAAGATGAAACATACAAGATGTGTTCTGGTGAGGAAAAAGACGCCCTAAAACTATATATTCAGAAATGTAATGTACTGTCTCAGTTTAAATTAAGTGTAGAGGATACGTTGAAAAATGCTGGGAGGTTTTGTAAATGCATCAATAAGGTTGTTCAAGCCTGGAGAGAATGCGGTATGCAGCATTGCTAATCAATGCCTAAGGGGGTCGCCAGTTTCAACTAATAATATTATAATGCAGGCACATCACAGTGGCATGGATGGGATTTCATTCTTCTTGCGAACAAACGTTTGTAATCTGACTCTGTTGCTTGGTATGGAAGCCCGAGGATCAAGGATCACGTATGATGTTCCTTATATTTGCCAAGGAACAGACCCAACCAATGTGGGCTCCAGATATCTAAGCTATTCTCACTGTAACGTTCCCTGCAGCACCTCCACTACCCGGCAGATCAAATCTGCACATCCCAAGGGGAAATTGAATCTGTGCGTGAGTTTGCGACGACCTTCCAGTACACACAGTATCCGCGATGCTCCTCCCAGGTCCGCGTTGTAGTGTGTTTCGTTTCCTGATTTCATACGGGCATTCATGGACCTCTCGATGGCTGCGAGTTCGTCAAGTTCTCCAGCTCTGTTGGATGATGTCAGTCGAGCACACAGCAGCTTTCCAGTCAAGTGCTTTCAATGCTGTCTTGACAGGTGTGTTCCCTTCCCTCGTCCTGGAGTTGGTCAGTAATCCACCCATTTATCTTTGTCCACTCGACAAGTTCCTCCTCGCTTGTGACCTCCACGGCCGAGGGCATCCGTCATCACCCCCGCCATCTCTCGTGTCACGGTCACTCCCGTCTCCTCCACGCTGTCCCCTGGCATGACGTTGTCCTCTCCATCCGTCACGGAAGAGAGGTGGAGATCTCTGAAGATCATGACCTTACTTCAGGAGGCCTCCGGGGAAGATGGGAGCCACGTCTGATGGTGTCCTAGTCGGAGAAACTACCATACCCTCAGTGGCGTCACCTGCAACGGAGAACGCGCGCCTCTACTGTGTGTGCTGATCAAGTCATACAGGTATGAGGGACAGAGAGGGAGCAAGGCACCGTACCCTGGGGTGTGTGGAGAGGAGGACCGGGATTAACACACAAGTTGGCCATGATTTCTCATGCGATCGAAAACTCCACTTTGGGATCTGATTCGCTGTTGATTATAGACGTTCACCTGATGTGATCCGGCATCCTGCAACGCCCCTAATAATATTCGCCGGGTAATAAGCTGAACTCTCCAGGGACCCTTTACAATCTAGGGCATCTTTCAGAGGACATTTTCCCCGGAGTCGCTCTGCTTTTCAGTGATTACATACACCGTCGGCCGAGTCTGTCGTGCCGAGATGGGATTATTTTCTTATGCAAATCACCTTTTGTTGGAATAACGGACGCGGAGGAATATGCAAAGCAAATCCATGAAAAGCGGGGAGGCTATGTGAAATAGCGAGGGCAATATCGTGCCGCCGCGCGCGGACCAACTCGGCCAAAAATAAGAAAAAAAAAAAAACATCGCGGCCCCCCCCCTTGAACCTCGGGAGAGAGAGAGAGAGAGAGAGAGAGAGAGAGAGAGAGAGAGAGAGAGAGAGAGAGAGAGAGAGAGAGAGAGAGAGAACCCTTACCACACATGTGGGAGGCGTGACATGCGTGGGGTCAAGCGAGACACAACTACGGCGATGGTCCTGGCTGCTGGGGGAGCAGCAGGGAGGTCGGGGAGTCTCCTCCCTCCCATCCTGTGTGGTTGCTGCCGCCCACGTCAAGGTAACGTGTACACCCTGGACGGCCGCACATGTGACACCTGCACCACCAGCCTGCACGACCTTCAACCAAGCAGCGACACTAGGAGGAGGAGGAGGGGATATCTATCATAATATTAAATTCCTATTTTTTTTTCTTTAGTTCACCCAATTATACTGAGCCCCGGTCCAGCCTGCGGGGAAAGAGATTACGTTAATACTCTGGGAGCTATCAATTTACTGCGATACCCGAACACAAACACACACACACACAAATACAGGAGATTACAAAGCCCCCTCCCCCCAAACACACATACACACAAATACAAACAAATACAGGATTACAAAGCCACACACACACACACACACACACACACACATGAGATTGCAAAGCCACACATACACACAAACACATGACGCCAAGGTCATGGGGGTCATGAGGGAAGAAGAGAGTGAGGAGGAATGCGCCTACTTACAATGGGGGGGTCAAGACATAACTCTCCCTGACTCTGGTAAATGCTTCATGAAATTCAATTCGCGCAAATGCAGAGTAATGAGGAAGACACACACGTGGAAGAAGACCTCACTGCGACCACCACCTTGGCAGGAAAGGAGCTGCAGAAACATACATCTGCGAGAGAGGGACTTGGGAGCGTCGACACCGTACCTAACACGTCGCCAGAGTCCACCTTCAGGAGCAATACGAATCACACCAACGGAGCTGCTGGAAAATGTTAGAACTCCATTCCAGTACATGGGGAAGGAGATGTTTAGTACACTGTTACCATCCTATATATATATAGTACACTGTTCACATCCGAGATCAGGACCAGAGTACAATATGCTTCTTCAGTTTGTCGCCCCTCCTAGAAAGAGAGGTACCGAGGATGGTACCAGAATCAAGACAGCCGATCTACAGCGTGAGTGTAAGAGGTCATTAATGTGTCCACCGAGGAAGAGAGAAGAGTCACGGGTGGATGAATCCCAACCTTAAACTTCCTGTCTGAACCAGTTTGATGAAGTCATCACAGATAAACAACCAGAGGCCATCACGTCGAATTAATCAAGAAACACGCCAGAAAAAAAGATGTAAAGGAAGAACTTGTGTGGCACTGAGAGTGGAGGATGATTGCAATAAAGTGAGTGATGATACTGAGAACGTGGACGGCATACGTCAGTTTAAAAAAGTGACATGATCGGAAAAGTTCACAGAGATGCTACCCACGAGTGTCGAACTCCCTCTCCCTCCTCGTCTCTCCACCGCTCGCCCACCTCCCCGCTTCCCCAGCTATTCGTCTCTCCGCCGCTCGCCCACCTCCCCCACTTCCCCGCTATTCGTCTCTCCGCCGCTCGCCCACCTCCCCCACTTCCCCGCTATTCGTCTCTCCGCCGCTCGCCCACCTCTCCCGCTTCCCCGCTATTCGTCTCTCCGCCGCTCGCCCACCTCCCCCACTTCCCCGCTATTCGTCTCTCCGCCGCTCGTCCACCTCCCCAGCTTCCCCGCTATTCGTCTCTCCGCCGCTCGCCCACCTCCCCCACTTCCCCGCTATTCGTCTCTCCGCCGCTCGCCCACCTCCCCCGCTTCCCCGCTATTCGTCTCTCCGCCGCTCGCCCATCTCCCCGCTTCCCCGATATCAGTCTCTCCGCTGCCCGCCCACCTCCCCACTTCCCTGATATTCGTCTCGCTCCCTTGAAATTCTCTTCGCCCACGTCACCCAATCCAATACCCCCAGCGCCTCCCCCACGCACACACACCGTCAAGCCTTCTCCATCCCACGACCCACCCAGCCCTGCACCTTATCAGTTAAACTTATTTCGGACCTTTCAAGAATTCCTGCCTCCCCCAACTTTATCCAATCTCCTCCTGCCAACGTTTGCCAACAACTTCATTCCCCCACACGGTAATCTCCCGGGCCCCATGCCCGCCCCCGCCACCTCTCTCTCACTCCTACGAGTAATAAAATAAAATACACAGCACGACACATCGACGTGCAACACTGTGAGCACAATGGCATATCCACAGGACGGCTGCCACGCACTCCACCACACATCAAAGGTGTTTACTGAAACTCAAGAATTTCCCTCTTGGTTCTGTTTTCCCTTGTCTGACCGGCGCGCCAGAAGGTAGGAGGCCGCTTGTGTCTCTAACCCCGCCAGGCCCAGAGGGATGGCGAGCCATTGAAATGGCTTGCCCCTATTTTGCGACATCTTGTATGGCCTTTTATGGCCATTATAATTACCGTGTGCTTGTACTCATGCGTGGTTTTTGCGTGCTCAAAGTTAACGTTCTTTCGTAATGTCGACTGGAGGATTGTCTTCCACGGAACATACGGAAGTGGTTCACAATGATTCCCATAATACACCAAGACCCGTCGTTGTTGGTCAAGTGAGCAAGGCTTTCAGGATGATGTCGGGAACCTGAAGTTGTAAAGGTGTAGCAGCGTGCCATCCCGACCCGACCCTTACATATCTGGTCTCCCCCTCGCCCTCTGTGAGATCCAGACTCCTGGGAAGCGAGATCCGACCATAGTACCATCATCATCCCTCTACCTATCCTGTTGGCCTTCCTCGAGGACGACCTCAGGTTGTCCCATCCACATCCAACGACGGAGAACCCAAGTTCATCCTCCCGATTCGGAAATGATGATGAAGTCACCCTGAACCCTGAAGCCCAGATCTTTCATCCACACTCTCCTCCTTCCTCTGGTCTCCCCACAACATAGTTAATATAACCATTATGCACTTGCGCAAGTTACTGAGAAGCGCCTTGTAAGTATCCATTATCTAATACTTTAAAAAAACACTTGCAGGGAAGCCGATCATGTTAACAGGTGCTGGTCTGGGGGGTTGGGGGAAGAGCTGGCCCCCCAACACCACGTAACATCCGACAAACTAAGAAAACTTGTGTAGTTTGTGGCCTCATTAGCATAGTATCAACAGTCTCCCCAGACGGGATCACCTCACAATGTTGCGGGAGCATCTCTCTCTCTCTCTCTCTCTCTCTCTCTCTCTCTCTCTCTCTCTCTCTCTCTCTCTCTCTCTCTCTCTCATCCTACGAGGCAAATTCGTATCACTATTTTTTTTTACATGCAAGCACAGATGTTCCTGTGTGGGGAAGTGAAGGGGGAGAACATCACCCATTATCTGTGGGTGTGGGAGTGTGGGGCAGGTCGTGTTGGTGGAAGCCCTGCTCCCGTCCCCGTGGTGATGAAAACAACTTTATCCTAAGTATGGTAAGTAATTATAATTGTCCCGTGGTGACCTGGGGGAAGCGTACACAGGTTCCTCTACAGATCCAACGGCCGAGCGGGTTCGCTAACCCGACCGACCCTGACGTGACCTCACCCACGGAGGCCCCCAGGTATCTGGCCGGAGGGGGATGGGGTGACCTCACCCACGGAGGCCCCCAGGAGTCTGGCCGGTGAGGTGGGGCTGGGGTGACCTCACCCACGGAGGCCCCATGTTTCTGACCGGGGTGGGGGAGGGGGCGACCTCACCCACGGAGGCCCCAAAGTGTCTGGCCGCCACCTGACGTCACCCAGGGTGATTCCTGGCCCCCGTCTGGTACTGACGTTGCTCAAGGGCGACCCCAGGTAGCCTGGCCGGTACTGAAGTCGCCCGGAGGAGGACCCTAGACGTCTGGTTGGCAGTGACGTCACTCAGGATGGCCCTCCCGAGTGCCTGGCCGGTACTGACGTCATCGGGAAGAGGTCCTAAATCTCTGGTCTTGAGTGACGACCGGGAGGTAGGTTGGGCGGGCGGTGGGGCGGCGGCCACGTCATCAGCCAGTGGTGCTAGTCTCCGACACTAACCCATGTGGTATGTTGACAACACTACCGTCATGGCGCAGGCCAAGAGCCGTGGCAGACACACGGGGGAGAAGGTGGTGGGGGTGGTGCTTAGCAGGCAGTTATGGGGTAGGGAGGCAGACGAGGAAGGAAGGAAGGAAGGAAGGAAGGTGGCAAGCAAGCAAGCAAGCAGGCAGGGGTGGCAAGGGGGGTGAGTCATGAGAGTAAAAGGACCGGTCTTGAGGGCCCAGCTCACGGCTCAGGGCCGACTGGCCAGGCCGGGGGAGGTCGTCATGGCAACACCTCACCACCACAGAACCTTGAGGCAACGCGTTGCGTCTTCTAGCGTCATGATCCCAACCTTTCCCATCAAGCAAGGATCCTCCGTAAGTAAAGCTGTCGTCCACACTCGCCAGGGGGCGGGCAATATTCCCCTCACGTACTCTCACACACTCGCTCACCCAGCGAACACTTCCCAGTCATTCTGACCCACACACCTGTGGGCCTACCGTTACAACAGGAGACATCCAAGAACAAACAGGGAGATGAGGACAGATGACCGATCACTCTGGGGGAGCTATCAGACCAGCAGAATGACCACGGTACACAATACCATCCTCACACATTGGCTCAACTCCCTCCCCCACGAGACTACAGGTGAAAACACAAAAAAAGAAAATGTACAAATAATGTCAGGGAAGTCTGTCCTTGCCAGGGAATACAGAGACTTGTTATTTAACTGTTTTTGACACACAAAGAATGATTCATACGTACGCACAGTCACGTACTTCAGTAACACACACACACACACAGAGTGTTGCCAAGCGCAGAGGTCTTCCCTGGTACACTCAGATAGTGAGACATGGACCAGCGATCACTTGTGTCCACGACAACACTACACCATACATCATGTCCCGAGCTGCGGCGTCCAGAGAACTTGTGCGACACTGTACACACAATAACCATACCGAACACCCACCTCCACCAGCAATCACCACCACCACAATTTACAGTCTATAGCTATATAACCAGAGTCATTCTCCTCCACACCTTGTACTACAGTTACGCAAGACATGGACATCTGAACTATACCAAGTGTTCCTCAGAACACATCACTCACGAACCACACCCGCCATCGTAACAGACACTTACCACGACCACTGGGGCGAAGCAGGCCTTGCCTCCCACCACTGGCGACTGTCAATCCTGATCATCGTCTCAGACGGCCACACACAGGTCCCCGTGGTGAGGTCAGGCCGAGCGGCGTTAAACTGGACTATAATACGTCATTACGGGAATCCATACCACCACACCCACACAGCACACCACACCGTGACTGGGGTGACTAAACACACAGCCATCAACATACAGCATCATCCCGAACACGAACGACACCATCCTACCACAAACATCATCACATTCCCAGCGTCATCATCCACCATACCACCACCACTTCAGTGTACGGCATCACTACCACACACCACACCATACCACATCAATATCACATACACCATACCACTATCACATACACCAAACTACATCACCATCACACACACCAAACCATATCACCACACCGCCACACACGCCACACCATACCACATCAATATCACACCACACCATCACACACAAACACACACACCAAACCATACCACACCACTATCACACACACCACACCATACCAAATCACTACCACACCATACCATATCACTATCACACACACCACACCATACCAAATCACTACCACACCATACCACATCACTATCACACACCACACCATACCAAATCACTATCACACACACACCACACCATACCACACCACTATCACACACACCACACCATACCAAATCACTACTACACCATACCACAACACTATCACACACACAACACCATACCAAATCACTACCACACCATACCACAACACTATCCCACACACCACACCATATCAAATCACTACCACACCATACCACACCACTATCACACACACCACACCATACCAAATCACTATCACACACACATCACACCATACCACACCACTATCACACACACCACACCATACCACACCACTATCACACACACCACATCATACCACACCACTATCACACACACCACACCATACCAAATCAGTATCACACACACACACCACACCATACCACACCACTATCACACACACCACACCCTACATTCCTCCAGGTCTACACGGTCACCAACGGTCAAGTGGTGAGGAGACAACTGCTCTGAGTCGAATCACAGCTGCTGCCGTTGCTCTGGTCCTGAGAGTTCTCAGCGGCCAACCTAACCATCACCAGTGGTCCAGCAGCTCCTCTGTTGCCTCCCCCCCACAGGTCAGGTCACCCGGGAACAACACTTCCACAACCACAAACCATAATCCTAGTGCTAACAACATCAAGATTCCAAAAGCTTGTTGAGAAAAGGGACCACGACCACAATACAGCGAGGTGCCTGCATGACAGTAGTAACTGGCTGTGTGCATCGACTTCGTAGGTACAGTCATGTTTCTGTTGTCATCTTTCCAACAGTGAAGGCGTACCGATAGACGTGCTTCCCCAATCGACAAATTAGCTCATCTATCGACTTGTCAGTCGACGAGGTTCATATGAAATTCTGATGGTATCTGTACTGGATGATAAACACCTTGACTGTGTTACAATCAGCGGAAGAACAGTTGAGGAACAAGTACATCTGCCTGGCAAAAGAGCCTCGAACATGAAGGCATCGGATACCATACGTTCGATTAAGTCATCCTGGAACCTATTCATTGGAATCAAAACGTTCTAACTGACCAGACACTCCTTACGTAAATCATTTTATCTGTTTCACACTCTATGTCACATGACTCAAAGGCATTCGCGATGATTCCATTTTTCTCTTTCCCTTCTCAGCTTCTATACATCTCCTTCAGTTGTTGAGAAGCTGTGAGAAGCAGGATCATTTGATCAGAGGCATCATCCCAATGTGGCTGGGAAAACTATGGCGAAAACCCTGCAAAAACAGGAAGCGAAACAGGTTTAAACATTCTGTGGGTCATATTCATTCACAGCCAGACGCGGGGCTCTGAATGACTGACTGAATACACAGACACGCACGACCTCCGTGACCCAGGAGAGTACGGCACACAACAGCCCCAACATTACGATAATGTTGAGTAAAAACAAATTTCAAGCGCCTGACGCCATGCCACGCCAAATCGGCTTTCTAACTGTCAATATGCAAACTTCAGGGACGTCAGAGACGCTTACGCTGATAACCAGCAAATATCAACCCACCATCACTGATAGCTTTGCAGATGTCGACGTAGCATCATTAAAAACTTTCCCGGATTACGTATACACAATGATGAGGCCCAGTGAAAGGTGGGTCACGGGTGAGTGGGCGGGGTTGGTGTGGGAAAGGTGGGTCACGGGTGGGTGGGAGGGGTTGGTGTGGGAAAGGTGGGTCACGGGTGGGTGGGAGGGATGGCGTGGGAGAGATGGGCAACACGGGTGAGAGGGTCGGGTCGGGTCGGGTCGGGTCTTCTCTGGTGACAATCTCTTCTTCTACAGGAGCAGCCTCGAATCCCGGGGGGGCAGGGAGGGAGTGAGGACACACGGCTCGACACCAGACACTCGACACCCGCCACACGGACAGGGAGGAATCCCATTACATGACATCATTTTCAACCCATATACAGTCACACCCCCAGACTTATACCAGAGCTAGCCAGGACTCCCTCCTTCCCACACCACACACACCACAATTCCGTAGCCCCCCACCCATGCACATTGACCGCCTCCACCACCAAGCCATACAACACCCGTCGGACACTGCCACAACCCCCACGTACATACAACCTGACGACGCCCTGCCCTACACGGCCACCATTGGTGGGGACAACAGTTGTGGGTGGAGGGAGTGGCCACAGTGAGGCCCCGCCAGTGTGACTGCTGCTGCTAGTGTGCTAGAGACAGTGGTCCTGCTGGCCAACAATGTTACTTACTGTTACTAGTGTGACAGTGGTCCTGCTGGCCAACAATGTTACTTACTGTTACTAGTGTGACAGTGGTCCTGCTGGCCAACAATGTTACTTACTGTTACTAGTGTGACAGTGGTCCTGCTGGCTAACAATGTTACTTACTGTTACTAATGTGACAGTGGTCCTGCTGGCTAACAATGTTACTTACTGTTACTAGTGTGACAGTGGTCCTGCTGGCCAACAATGTTACTTACTGTTACTAGTGTGACAGTGGTCCTGCTGGCCAACAATGTTACTTACTGTTACTAGTGTGACAGTGGTCCTGCTGGCCAACAATGTTACTTACTGTTACTAGTGTGACAGTGGTCCTGCTGGCCAACAATGTTACTTACTGTTACTAGTGTGACAGTGGTCATGCTGGCCAACAATGTTACTTACTGTTACTAGTGTGACAGTGGTCCTGCTGGCCAACAATGTTACTGTTACTAGTGTGACAGTGGTCATGCTGGCCAACAATGTTACTTACTGTTACTAGTGTGACAGTGGTCCTGCTGGCCAACAATGTTACTTACTGTTACTAGTGAGACAGTGGTCCTGCTGGCCAACAATGTTACTTACTGTTACTAGTGTGACAGTGGTCCTGCTGGCCAACAATGTTACTTACTGTTACTAGTGTGACAGTGGTCCTGCTGGCCAACAATGTTACTTACTGTTACTAGTGTGACAGTGGTCATGCTGGCCAACAATGTTACTTACTGTTACTAGTGTGACAGTGGTCATGCTGGCCAACAATGTTACTTACTGTTACTAGTGTGACAGTGGTCATGCTGGCCAACAATGTTACTGTTACTAGTGTGACAGTGACTAAGGTCGAGATAAGTGTCATAGTGGTGGTAACAGTGCTGCCAGTAATTGTGACGGTGAGATCATGCTTAATGCTGCTGGCGATGCTGCCGCCAGTGAGCGGTGATGCTGTTCCAGACAGCTGAGAATGCTGCTGCACCGGTCCTGCTCCTGCTGGTCAGAATGGTGATGCTGCGAGTGTGACTTTACTGATGGTGAGGTCCATTACAGTCATGCTGTAATGCTGTAAGAATGGTGATGTTCATTACAGTCATGCTGAAATGCTGTAAGAATGGTGTTCATTGCAGTCATGCTGTAATGCTGTAAGAATAGTGATGCTCATTACAGTCATGCTGTAATGCTGTCAGAATAGTGATGTTCATTCCAGTCATGCTGTAAGAACAGTGTGTTCATTACGGTGATGCTGTAATGCTGTAAGAATAGTGATGCTCATTACAGTGATGCTGTAATGCTATAAGAATAGTGATGCTCATTACAGTCATGCTGTAATGCTGTCAGAATAGTGATGCTCATTACAGTGATGCTGTAAGAACAGTGTGTTCATTACGGTGATGCTGTAATGCTGTAAGAACAGTGTGTTCATTACAGTGATGCTGTAATGCTGTAAGAATAGTGATGTTCATTACAGTGATGCTGTAATGCTGTAAGAATAGTGATGCTCATTACAGTCATGCTGTAATGCTGTCAGAATAGTGATGCTCATTACAGTGATGCTGTAAGAACAGTGTGTTCATTACGGTGATGCTGTAATGCTGTAAGAACAGTGATGTTCATTACAGTGATGCTGTAATGCTGTCAGAATAGTGATGTTCATTACAGTGATGCTGTAATGCTGTAAGAATAGTGATGCTGTAATGCTGTCAGAATAGTGATGTTCATTACAGTGATGCTGTAATGCTGTCAGGATGGTGATGATCATTACAGGTGATGCTGCCTCCTGCTGGTGACAATAGTACTGAGGAGGTAGCGTGTGTGGTGGTAGGCCAGGAGAGAGGGTTGGGGGTCTGCGTGGGGCCCGCCCCGCCCAGCTGACCTAGACCCGCCTCTGGTTGGCCCCGCCCTGCCTCCCGTTGCCATGACGACCCTGCCGGCCCGGCCCGGCCCGGCCCGGCCTGGCCTGGCTCGGCCCGGCTTGGCCTGGCCTGGCACGACCTCTTGCCTCCTCCTTGGTACGACCCGCGTCAGCTGGCCTCTCCCGCCTTATTAACATGACCAACCCGCTTTCTCTTCCCTTATATAAATGTAACAGAACGCTCTGTGTCGCAGTAAACACTACAGAACGCTCTGTGTCGCAGTAAACACTACAGAACGCTCTGTGTCGCAGTAAACACAACAGAACGTTCTGTGTCGCAGTGAACACTACAGAACGCTCTGTGTTGCAGTAAACACTACAGAACGCTCTGTGTCGCAGTAAACACAACAGAACGTTCTGTGTCGCAGTGAACACTACAGAACGCTCTGTGTCGCAGTAAACACAACAGAACATTCTGTGTCGCAGTAAAAACAGAACGCTCTGTGTCGCGGTAAACACTACAGGACGCTCTGTGTCGCAGTAAACACAACAGAACGTTCTGTGTCGCAGTAAACTCTACAGAACGCTCTCTGTCGCAGTAATCACTACAGAACGTTCTGTGTCGCAGTAAACACAACAGAACATTCTGTGTCGCAGTAAAAACAGAACGCTCTGTGTCGCGGTAAACACTACAGGACGCTCTGTGTCGCAGTAAACACAACAGAACGTTCTGTGTCGCAGTAAACTCTACAGAACGCTCTCTGTCGCAGTAATCACTACAGAACGCTCTGTGTCGCAGTAAACACTACAGAACGCTCTCTGTCGCAGTAATCACTACAGAACGTTCTGTGTCGCAGTGAACACTACAGAACGCTCTGTGTCGCGGTAAACACTACAGAACGCTCTGTGTCGCGGTAAACACTACAGAACGCTCTGTGTCGCAGTAAACTCTACAGAACGCTCTGTGTCGCAGTAATCACTACAGAACGTTCTGTGTCGCAGTAAACACAACAGAACGTTCTGTGTGGCAGTAATCACTACAGAACGCTCTGTGTCGCGGTAAACACTACAGAACGCTCTGTGTCGCAGTAATCACTACAGAACGCTCTGTGTCGCAGTAAACACTACAGAACGCTCTGTGTCGCGGTAAACACTACAGAACGCTCTGTGTCGCGGTAAACACTACAGAACGCTCTCTGTCGCAGTAAACACAACAGAACGTTCTGTGTCGCAGTAAACACTACAGAACGCTCTGTGTCGCAGTGAACACAACAGAACGCTCTCTGTCGCAGTAAACACTACAGAACGCTCTGTGTCGCAGTAATCATTACATAGCGTTCTGTGTCGCAGTAAACACAACAGAACGTTCTGTGTCGCAGTAAACACTACGGATCACTTGTCTGCCCATGCGGTATATGGTGTACCTAAGGTCCTGGGGTCGTTATCTATATAACCAGGTATACAACCATGGCTGCTTTCTGGGGGTATTATAATGGCAATCTTTTGTTGACATCCTGAATGGCATTGGTGAGCCATTTCTCTCTCCTTCAATACCAGGCAGGAGATGGGGAATCTTGGGTCTACTTCCTCGCATTTTTCATCTTCAGCACCAACATATACGTGTGTGTGTGTGTGTGTGTGTGTGTGTGTGTGTGTGTGTGTGTGTGTCTTGGTTGGAATATATCTTTCATGTTCAGCACCAACATATCCGTGTGTGTGTGTGTGTGTGTGTGTGTGTGTGTCTTGGTTAGAATATATTTTTCATGTTCAGCACCAACATACACGTGTGTGTGTGTGTGTGTGTGTGTGTGTGTGTGTGTGTGTGTGTGTGTGTGTGTGTGTGTGTGTGTGTGTGTGTCTTGGTTGGAATATATTTTTCATGTTCAGCACCAACATATACATGTGTGTGTGTCTTGGTTGGAATATACGTCTCTAACCTGGAGTCTTGGTTGGCCGCTAAGAGGTAATGATGACGTTCCCCCACCCCCCTTTCCCGTGTTATTATATGGAGGTTAATTAGGTTATCCCCCAACTAGACCACTCAGCTCAGGGTAATTTGGAATCTAATTATGTTATCGAGACGTAACGTCCGAGAAGGATTACCCTCAGAGGCGATCTCCCCTATCCAAGACGGGTGGTTTTAGAACCTCTCGCAATGTTTAACATTACAATGTTAACAATGAGAGGGAGAAAAAGTAAAATATTAACCTATCACTTGAACATCTCCCCAAGTCTGAGAACGTGTTGGAGTTAATTATAACCATCTTAATTACTCTCATTGATCAGCATATTTCCATCTCCAGCCTAATTGGTTTTCGGTCTTGAACACAGCGGTGGTGTTTTCTCGCGGGCAAGTGTTTTCCACCAGCATTACTGATAACAATAACAAGGCCAGGTACAGGCTCCAGCTCCTACTGGTATGATGAATGTATACCAGGTACAGGCTCCAGCTCCTACTGGTATGATGAATGTATACCAGGTACAGGCTCCAGCTCCTACTGGTATGATGAATGTATACCAGGTACAGGCTCCAGCTCCTAATGGTATGATGAATGTTTACCTGGCTCTACTGGTACCTCTGGCTCAGGACATTGGACCTGGCTCCTGGTGACCACACCAAATACCAGGTCACAGTAATAGGAAGATAGTACCTGGTTCCCAGGGACCAAAGTAAGCATCAGTCACCAGACAAGCACCAGGCCACACTTCTAGGAAGATCGGACCTGGTTCCTTATGACCAGGCAAGCACCAGGCCACACTACCAGGAAGATCAGACCTGGTTCCTTATGACCAGGCAAGCACCAGGCCACACTACCAGGAAGATCGGACCTGGTTCCTTATGACCAGGCAAGCACCAGGCCACACTACCAGGAAGATCAGACCTGGTTCCTTATAACCAGGCAAGCACTAGGCCACACTACCAGGAAGATCAGACCTGGTTCCTTATGACCAGGCAAGCACCAGGCCACACTATCAGGAAGATCGGACCTGGTTCCTTATGACCAGACAAGCACCAGGCCACACTACCAGGAAGATCCGACCTGTTCCTTATGACCAGGCAAGCACCAGGCCACACTTCTAGGAAGATCGGACCTGGTTCCTTATGACCAGGCAAGCACCAGGCCACACTACCAGGAAGATCAGACCTGGTTCCTTATAACCAGGCAAGCACCAGGCCACACTTCTAGGAAGATCGGACCTGGTTCCTTATGACCAGGCAAGCACCAGGCCACACTACCAGGAAGATCGGACCTGGTTCCTTATGACCAGGCAAGCACCAGGCCACACTACCAGGAAGATCAGACCTGGTTCCTTATAACCAGGCAAGCACCAGGCCACACTACCAGGAAGATCAGACCTGGTTCCTGGCGACCAAGCAAGCACCAGGCCACACTACCAGGACGACCAGACTTGGTCCCTAGTGACCAGCCAAGCACCAGGCCACACAACCAGGACGACCAGACTTGGTCCCTGATGACCAGCCAAGCACCAGGCCACACAACCAGGACGACTAGACTTGGTCCCTGATGACCAGCCAAGCACCAGGCTACACTAACAGGACGACCAGACCTGGTAACCAGACAGAAGCACCAGGCTACCAGGACAACCAGCTATAACAAGTAACTCATCAAGGAAACTAAAAAGGAAATCTATAAATAAGCCCGCCCGATTTTTTGCCAATTTCGTACATATTAAAATGCATATTTCAATTTATCGTACACAAAACTAATTTTCAGAGGCTGATACAATCTTCCGGCGGCCCAGGGACCGGCTGGCCAATTACAATCCTCATGCAGGCCGGCAGCCGGCTGGCCAATTCCCTGCCGTCCTCACAGGGAATGAAAGGTCACCATAAATTTTTACGGTCAGCTACAAACTATTATGTGCGTACGATTAAACTTCTGCAGCAAGAAAGGGTATTCAAATATGAACAAACCCAAGAACAAAAACCTTCACAAAAATAAGCTCATGTAATAATATTTTATATATATATATATATATATATATATATATATATATATATATATATATATATATATATATATATATATATATATATATATATATATCTTTTTTTTCTTTCACACTATTCGCCATTTCCAGCATTAGCGAGGTAGCGTTAAGAACAGAGGACTGGGCCTTTGAGGGAATATCCTCACCTGGCCCCCTTCTCTGTTCCTTCTTTTGGAAAATTAAAAAAAAAATGAGAGGGGAGGATTTCCAGCCCCCCGTTCCCTTCTCTTTTAATCGCCTTCTACGACACGCAGGGAATACGTGGGAAGTATTCTTTCTCCCCTATCCCCAAGGATAATATATATATATATATATATATATGATCAAATAATGCCCTCTAACAGAAAGGGTTCGAACCCGGCAACATTTGCGTGATTGCTGGGCACGCTAACCACTCGGCTATGATCGTACCCAGCAATCACGCATATGGTGCCTGGTTCGAACACTTGCTGTTGGAGGGCATCATGTGTTTTATGAAAAGTGTGCGTTTGAATTAAACACGACAAGGGAGAGTGGTGCACTTACGTGCAATCACATCAGCAAACTGTTGCGTCATACGATTACTGTATGGCCGTTAGCAACTCAAGGGTGGGCCGTTTTGAAAATTGTTTCCTTTCCTACACCTCCAAACTTTGGAACTCTACAGTCTAATGTCTTTCCCAAAAACTATGACCTGACACAAGACAAGTTTTCTACTTCCTCCAAAATTCGTAAATACTCTTCCTGATCTCTTTTTCCCTTTCATCAACCTCTACAATTCATTTAAGGTCTAGTCTCGATGTGGACTTTCGTCTGTTGCTGAAACCTACAACGTTTATATATATATATATATATATATATATATATATATATATATATATATATATATATATATATATATATATATATTCTTTTTTTTTTTTTCTTTGTCGCTGTCTCCCGCGTTTGCGAGGTAGCGCAAGGAAACAGACGAAAGAAATGGCCCAACCCACCCCCATACACATGTATATACATACGTCCACACACGCAAATATACATACCTACACAGCTTTCCATGGTTTACCCCAGACGCTTCACATGCCTTGATTCAATCCACTGACAGCACGTCAACCCCGGTATACCACATAGCTCCAATTCACTCTATTCCTTGCCCTCCTTTCACCCTCCTGCATGTTCAGGC
This sequence comes from Panulirus ornatus, assembly GCF_036320965.1. Classification (NCBI taxonomy): domain Eukaryota; kingdom Metazoa; phylum Arthropoda; class Malacostraca; order Decapoda; family Palinuridae; genus Panulirus; species Panulirus ornatus. The sequence continues at coordinate 49,328,915 of NC_092237.1, forward strand.
CCCGATCACACAAAATCTTTTTCACTCCATCTTTCCACCTCCAATTTGGTCTCCCTCTTCTCCTCGTTCCCTCCACCTCCGACACATACATTCTCTTGGTCAATCTTTCCTCACTCATTCTCTCCATGTGCCCGAACCATTTCAAAACACCCTCTTCTGCTCTCTCAACCACGCTCTTTTTATTTCCACACATCTCTCTTACCCTTACGTTACTTACTCGATCAAACCACCTCACACCAAACATTGTCCTCAAACATCTCATTTCCAGCACATGCATCCTCCTGCGCACAACTCTATCCATAGCCCACGCCTCGCAACCATACAACATTGTTGGAACCACTATTCCTTCAAACATACCCATTTTTGCTTTCCGAGATAATGTTCTCGACTTCCACACATTCTTCAAGGCTCCCAGAATTTTCGCCCCCTCCCCCACCCTATGATCCACTTCCGCTTCCATGGTTTTTATCGAGGATGTAAGGCATGTGTACGTGTAGGAAGAGAGGAAAGTGATTGGTACTCAGTGAATGTAGGTTTGCGGCAGGGGTGTGTGATGTCTCCATGGTTGTTTAATTTGTTTATGGATGGGGTAGTTAGGGAGATGAATGCAAGAGTTTTGGAAAGAGGGGCAAGTATGAAGTCTGTTGGGGATGAGAGAGCTTGGGAAGTGAGTCAGTTGTTGTTCGCTGATGATACAGCGCTGGTGGCTGATTCATGTGAGAAACTGCAGAAGCTGGTGACTGAGTTTGGTAAAGTGTGTGAAAGAAGAAAGTTAAGAGTAAATGTGAATAAGAGCAAGGTTATTAGGTACAGTAGGGTTGAGGGTCAAGTCAATTGGGAGGTGAGTTTGAATGGAGAAAAACAGGAGGAAGTGAAGTGTTTTAGATATCTGGGAGTGGATCTGGCAGCGGATATATATATATATATATATATATATATATATATATATATATATATATATATATATATATATATATATATATATATCCCTGGGGATAGGGGAGAAAGAATACTTCCCACGCATTCCTCACGTGTCGTAGAAGGCGACTAAAGGGGACGGGAGAGGGGGGCTGGAAACCCTCCCCTCCTTGCATTTTAACTTTCTAAAAGGGGAAACAGAAGAAGGAGTCACGCGGGGAGTGCTCATCCTCCTCGAAGGCTCAGATTGGGGTGTCTCAATGTGTGTGGATGTAACCAAGATGAGAAAAAAGGAGAGATAGATAGTATGTTTGAGGAAAGGAACCTGGATGTTTTGGCTCTGAGTGAAATGAAGCTCAAGGGTAAAGGGGAAGAGTGGTTTGGGAATGTCTTCGGAGTAAAGTCAAAGGTTACTGAGAAAACAAGAGCAAGGGAAGGAGTAGCACTACTCCTGGAACAGGAGTGGTGGGAGTATGTGATCGAGTGTAAGAAAGTAAACTTTAGATTGATATGAGTAAAACTGAAAGTGGATGGAGAAAGATGGGTGATTATTGGTGCCGATGCACCTGGGCATGAGAAGAAAGATCATGAGAGGCAAGTGTTTTGGGAGCAGCTGAGTGAGTGTGTTAGTAGTTTTGATGCACGAGACCGGGTTATAGTGATGGGTGATTTGAATGCAAAGGTGAGTAATGTGGCAGTTGAGGGAATAATTTGTGTACATGGGGTGTTCGGTGTTGTAAATGACGCCAGAAACGACAATCAGGTATCGAAAAAAGTATATATATATATATATATATATATATATATATATATATATATGTGTGTGTGTGTGTGTGTGTGTGTGTGTGTGTGTGTGTGTTATATAACCATACCGCGTGTCTAGTCATTTACAGGTCGACGCCTCTTGGCATTTACGTCGGCGCCCAGAATATTTCCACTCGGAAGGGCATGAGGTGAACTCACCGGGGGCTGGAGGCATTCAAGGCGACACATCATTTACACACTCCAGGCCAGTGATCGCTCTCGACCGCTCACTGGCAGAGGAGGTGTAAAGAAATGTCCAAACCATTTTGCGACCTGGAGTTCATGAAAGGTGAGAGGAGAGGAAAAATAAATACGATACTTTTATTTAATACTTTAATCCAGGACAGAGTCGCGACCTTGAGAGAGGAAAAGATGGAAATGAATGTGTTGGAAGTGTGTGTGTGTGTGTGTGTGTCTGTGTGTAAGGGTCAAAACACACACACACACACAGTCACAGCAGCTAGACAGGACACGGACCCAAACACGTCATAATTAGGGCCATCTCTGTGTCGGCTCAGCTGCCCGCGTGGTCACGTGAGGCTACTTGTACACTCCTCACAGACGCGACGCCGCACGCCGCCGCCCAGCGCCGACCGACGCCACGCTCTGTGGCCGGCGGCTGGCAGCGGTGCGCATGGATCTGGGTAAGACGGCAATTCTTTATTAAGATTCATATGCTTTGTTACGATGAAAGATGAAGTATATATATATATATATATATATATATATATATATATATATATATATATATATATATATATATATATATATATATATTGCAAGTTTAATTGAACTTAGTAAAAAAAGGTGTACAATATTTTCCCCCATGTTCGGCGTCATAAGATCTCGGATGGGAGGCGAAATGAGAAATATCAGACAGAGTGCAGGGAGGATCAATTTTAGTTCTTCAGATGTTTGTTAAAGGCAGAGTCACAGACAAAGGACAGAAGGGAACTTGAGAGCTTTAATGTACGAGGAAAGAATGGAGTGTCGCAACGGTCAATCCTCGTGTGGCTGGTCTCCAAAAAAAGCTACAGGAAGCAGCAGCCACGCGCTTTCGTAGGAGATGTGAGACACACGCAGACAACTCATGAGAGACGCGGCCAAAATAATACCTGTTGAACGCGCAGAGAGAGAGAGAGAGAGAGAGAGAGAGAGAGAGAGAGAGAGAGAGAGAGAGAGAGAGAGAGAGAGAGAGAGAGAGAGAGAGAGAGAGAGAGAGAGAGGCAACGACGAATGAAAAGGATTGGTTTGACGACAGTGATAGCAGGAGAGTAACTTCCTATGGCGTATGCCACTCTGGCGACGAGAGAGAGAGAGAGAGAGAGAGAGAGAGAGAGAGAGAGAGAGAGAGAGAGAGAGAGAGAGAGAGAGAGAGAGAGAGAGAGGAGGAAGAATAGCCACCTTAAAATAATAGGTTGAGAGCAGTACTCCACCCATACCCAGGCGATAAACACCCCCAGTTAACATGGAAGCGTTGCTCGCGAGAAAAATTTATGGGGCCCCTGCGCTACACACCCCACTAGGTCTTGGTACACACATATTTTACCTTGTTCATTATGTGGTGGTTGACAGGTGAAGGAGGGAGACCTGGTCTTGCCCAGCATGCTGATGGTAATGCAAGATAGAAGTGGTGTGTTCTGACACGGAGCGGTAGCGAATGAGTGAGATTTTTGAAAGATGTGGGTGGAATGTGTATCTTGACATTCTGAATGTAGTAATGGCAGCCACCTGACAATGGAAGGGTATTTTGAACATTAATTCGATGTCCGGTGCACTGTGTGGGTATTATGAACCAGAGTGTTGGCGTCAGCTCACATGTGTTCTTATGTCCGGTAATGTTTACATTTCTTCATCAAATACAGAGACTCAGCGAAACCCGAGTGGGGTACAGTGCCATCCGGAGGGCTTGCTGTGCCACAGTGCCATGTGACAAAGTGCCATCCGGAGGGCTTACTGTGCCACAGTACCATCCGGAGGGCTTGCTGTGCCACAGTGCCATCCGGAGGGCTTGCTGTGCCACAGTGCCATCCGGAGGGCTTGCTGTGCCACAGTGCCATCCGGAGGGCTTGCTGTGCCACAGTGCCATCCGGAGGGCTTGCTGCTGCCACAGTGCCATCCGGAGGGCTTGCTGTGCCACAGTGCCATCCGGAGGGCTTGCTGTGCCACAGTACCATCCGGAGGGCTTGCTGTGCCACAGTGCCATCCGGAGGGCTTGCTGTGTCACAGTACCAGCCGGAGGGCTTGCTGTGCCACAGTGCCATCCGGAGGGCTTGCTGTGCCACAGTGCCATCCGGAGGCCTTGCTGTGACACAATGCCATCCGGAGGGCTTGCTGTGACACAGTGCCATCCGGAGGGCTTGCTGTGACACAGTGCCATCCGGAGGGCTTGCTGTGACACAGTGCCATCCGGAGGGCTTGCTGTGCCACAGTGTCATCCGGAGGGCTTGCTGTGCCACAGTACCATCCGGAGGGCTTGCTGTGACACAGTGCCATCCGGAGGGCTTGCTAAGCCACAGTGCCATCCGGAGGGCTAGCTGTGCCACAGTACCATCCGGAGGGCTTGTTGTGCCACAGTACCATCCGGAGAGCTTGCTGTGCCACAGTACCATCCGGAGGGCTAGCTGTGCCGCAGTACCAGCCGGAGGGCTAGCTGTGCCGCAGTACCATCCGGAGAGCTAGCTGTGCCACAGTACCATCCGGAGGGCTTGCTGTGCCACAGTACCATCCGGAGAGCTAGCTGTGCCGCAGTACCATTCGGAGGGCCAGCTGTGTCACGCTTGCTGTGTCACAGTACCATCCGGAGGGCTTGCTGTGCCACAGTACCATCCGGAGAGCTAGCTATGCCGCAGTACCATTCGGAGGGCCAGCTGTGTCACGCTTGCTGTGCCACAGTACTATCCGGAGGGCTTGCTGTGCCACAGTACCATCCGGAGAGCTAGCTGTGCCGCAGTACCATTCGGAGGGCCATCTGTGTCACGCTTGCTGTGTCACAGTACCATCCGGAGGGCTTGCTGTGCCACAGTACCATCCGAAGGGCCTGCTGTGCCACAGTACCATCTGGAAGTCTTGCTGTGCCACAGTGCCATCCGGAGGGCTATCTGTGCCACAGTGCCATCCGGAGAGCTTGCTGTGTCACGGTACCATCCGGAGGGCTTGTTGTGCCACAGTACCTCCGGAGGGCTAGCTGTGCCACAGTACCATCCGGAGAGCTATCTGTGCCGCAGTACCATTCGGAGGGCCAGCTGCGTCACGCTTGCTGTGTCACAGTACCATCCGGAGGGCTTGCTGTGCCACAGTACCATCCGAAGGGCCTGCTGTGCCACAGTACCATCTGGAAGTCTTGCTGTGCCAAAGTGCCATCCGGAGGGCTATCTGTGCCACAGTGCCATCCGGAGAGCTTGCTGTGTCACAGTACCATCCGGAGGGCTTGTTGCGCCACAGTACCTCCGGAGGGCTAGCTGTGCCACATACCATCTGGAGGGCTAGCAGTGCCACAGTACCATCCGGAGAGCTTGCTGTGTCACAGTACCATCCGGAGGGCTTGTTGTGCCACAGTACCTCCGGAGGGCTAGCTGTGCCACAGTACCATCTGGAGGGCTAGCTGTGTCACAATACCATCCAGAGGGCTTGCTGTGCCGCAGTACCATCCGGAGGGCTCGCTGTGCCACACTATTTCTGCTATTTACCAGAACATCACAAGTCCGCTGGTCACTCACTCGACCGTACGCGTCAGGGGCGTCTCGTAACACACCGTCAATCACAGACTAACGCCAGACGCACTGGCCTCTCACCCGAGGTAACCAAGACGCCACAGGATCTACTCACATTCACACAAGAGTTCACGATTCACGCGCATTCCCGTGGCCATTACGACGGGCTAAGTTATGCTAGCCTTGCATGTGTGATGGTCTACCAGTCACATCTATGTAGCCAGGGGGGCACTAACGCTGTGGTACCTGGTGCATCGCCTCTCCCGGGCAGCTGACTGGCCAGGGGTTTCGTGGACTGGCCAAGTACAGCACGCCAGGGGACGTGTGTGGGTTGAGCCTCACCTCCCTCGGTCACTGGCTGTGTACTAACGTAGCCACATGGTGAGGGATAACGTGGCCCATTCGTACCATCTCGAGATCACGGTACAATATCACTGTCACAACTACGTCATTAAAATCATATGAATCACCTAGACATTATATATATATATATATATATATATATATATATATATATATATATATATATATATATATATATATATATATATATATGACCACTGTTATACAACACCAGGACCCTTTACGTGGAGGTGGGGAGGGTGGCTGCTGCTGCTGCTGCTACAACTTCAAGGCTGCGCTACACTCAGTAGCAGGGGCAGGATGGACTCCTTTCAAGCCATAAGTTCTTTGACAAGACTGTTACGTCCAATGACGGTGATACAGACCAGGAAAGGGTGGTTCTTGGTTTGTGGTGTAACCTCAAATACGTGGAGCCCTCCAACACACACACACACACACACACACACACACACGCACACACACACACACACACACACACATATATATATATATATATATATATATATATATATATATATATATATATATATATATATATTTTTTTTTTTTTTTTTTTTTCATACTATTCGCCATTTCCCGCGATAGCGAGGTAGCGTTAAGAACAGAGGACTGGGCCTTTGAGGGAATATCTTCTCCTGGCCCCCTTCTCTGTTCCTTCTTTTGGAAAATTAAAAGAAAAAAAAAAAAAAACGAGAGGGGAGGATTTCCAGCCCCCCGCTCCCTTCCCTTTTAGTCGCCTTCTACGACACGCAGGGAATACGTGGGAAGTATTCTTTCTCCCCTATCCCCAGGGATAATATATATATATATATATATATATATATATATATATATATATATATATATATATATATATATATATATATATATATTTTCCCTCCCACACGTATTGCTTCACCAGGCTGCCTGGCCGTCAGCATAACCCACTCCTCGTGTAATGTACAGGTGATGATGATACAGTCTAGCCTGCACCCCGTCGTGCCTCCCGCCACAGCCCAGCTCCCGACAGACAGGTAATTAAAAGCGCCATCGCCCCGGCGCCTCTGCCTTATCAGTACACGAAAAATACCCCGGGGAAACCTGCCTCCTCACTTTCCATCTTAAAATAACTCGCACAACCCTGAGGCTTCCTATATATTCTAGGTGGGGACCCACACTACCACTCACTCTACAGTCACTTCTGCATCGACAGAAAAAAGTATCTTTTTTTTTTTTTTTTTGCTTTTAAAAATTCTATGCTTCCAGGAGAGAGGAGATACGTTATCATCACAAGGAGCTAGGGACCACCAGCCCGAGGTCTGGTCTCCAGTGATGTGTGTGTGCGCGCGCGCGCGTGAAGGGGAGGGTCTGTCATACAGTCTGCACCATCACACACACACACACACACACACACACACACACACACACACAGTCTTCCTTACTAGGCTCCGTCGTCTTCAGCACCAGGGTACGACCCTTTCAGCACCAGGGCACGACACCTTCAGCACCAGGGCACGACCCCTTCAGCAACACCGGTACGACCCCATCAGCACTACGGTGGAACGTCTGAGCAAGACGGTACCTCTCTCCTTGAGCACCACAATGCTACCATGAAGCACGTAGGAGCGTTCCATGACCACGACGCCGGTGCGACACCTGAGCACGTCGGTGCGACACTACACGCATTACATGTACGAGCCTTTGGGAGTATAGTGGCCTGGCCTTTGACCTGACCAGGACGTCAGGTCGTCTCATCCAGAGATCGTCCCGTCGCGTGCATGAAGTTCAGTGTCTACGAGTTCAACAGACGCTGGGTGTGTGACCTTCACCAGACCCTACCACGGTGGCGTTACGGAAACCACGAGTCTACCACACATATGCCCCGGCACATTCCCCACCACACACACACAAACACACACACACACCCTCAACCGTGACACACGACCAGCGTCACACCACGTCCTACTATTCATCGTCACTTTGAGCAGCTGTGGGGTAAATGCGAGGACAGTGTCAGATATCACGACAAGAAAATTAGGCAAAGAAGAGCTTGGGGAAAAAAATATATGAGGGTTAATTCTAGAGTATGGGGGTTGTGGAACGATGGAATAGAGTAAGTGGTGAAACTGGAATGGTGACGGTGTTGAAAAACTGGAAAGGCTGTAAGAGAGGAAAAACGTTCCAGAAATGGGTCCCCCTACGAGTGAAGTACTCCTTAACCGTACTGTACAAGTAGGTAATTACACCGACCACCACGCCAGTGGAACACAATCCAGGTCGTTAAGTCATTAAGCTGGTCTTTGCTGCCAAGGTAAGTAGATGTAGCGGGTTATAGAGTGGAGGAGCACAGAGGTGTTCGAGTGTACTACACCCTGGACCATTAAACTCAACCAGTGGCTCGGGCGAACGGGGGAGGCAAGAGAGAGGCGTCCCCCTACACACATCACACAGAAGCAACTGACCTTTGTGATACACACTCACACTCACTCGTCTCCAGCCGTGTCCTCCCTCTCCCCTCAGAGCACGTAACATGGTAGAGACAATGATGTAAAGAACATCGCTGAAGTCCCCTACTGTAGGCGAGTCTCCTGGTGAAGGAAGGTTCGATAGTCTAGGTGGATCCCCTGGTGTAGGAGGGTCCCCTAGTGTAGGTGGGTCCCCTAGTGTAGGTGAGTCCCCTAGTGTAGGAGGGTTCTCCAGTGTAGGTGGGTCTCCTGATTTAGGAGGGTCCCCTAGTGTAGGTGAGTCCCCTGGGCGTCGCCAGGGCCAACCATTCCGGGTATCGGCAGGTCAGTGGCAGGACCCATCCTCCCACTATCCCTCGCCTAACCCAACCGAAGCAACAGGAAGTCTGTATAAGGAACCACTGGGGATGGTCGGGTCATAATGAATCTACTTTATACGGCGCAGGTAAAGATAAATGTATATCATACCGGAAATGGTTCTGGCCAGTGAGGTGTCCTTCCCTCCCTCCCTCCCACCATCCTGGCACAGGAGAAGACGTTCGAACTAACCACCAGATCATCCAGACCGACTCCGTCGTCTCTCCTTCCATCGTCACACAGTCTCCTCCTCACACAAACATGTAACAGAGAGTCTTTTCCTCCTTTGAAAATGTGAGCATCACACATCCGGAAGGGGTGATCGTCGGACGGGCTCATCATCCGAACATTTCACGGTCGATCTAATATAACATATGACCCGCTGCACAACACATGACACCTCGAGAATGGATGTGAGCGGACGCGGCCTTTCCCCGCCTGTTCCAGGCGCTCCCTCGCTCACACGGGGAAACAGCAATCAAGTATGGGAGGTTGGGAGGGCCATGACTGGGATGAGTCAGGTTATCCGAGGCTGCTGTCTACGGGGGACCTATATGCCCTCCATAACATGTAGCGCAGGTGGTACAAGTGACAGACATTTGTCCACTGTGTGTCTGCAGTCCTCTAACACGCAACCCGGAATATTTACGATACATGAAGGGTGAGGACTGAAGTATTTAGTGTTGACGTTATTTTCCCACTGCACCTGAGGCCCAGCTAACGATTCTACTGACATTTGGAAGAGCTGTCGGTGTCTGTCTATCAAGATCGGTTTGCCTGTGTTGACTGGGGACAATGCCTTCCAGGATTCTGCAAAATGTAAAGTGCCTCACATTTCCCTTCGTCTACGTTCTGAATAGCGGTCTCAAGACCCCTTCAGTCTCTCACAGTGGCGTTGAACTCAGACGAGTCAACGAAAACTGTGGATGATTTTTTTGCCGTTTCAAGCGCTGGAACAGCAATGCCCGCAGTGTCGGGAGCTGTAAACCAACGCCAGTGTTTAAAGTCCGGAGAGAATAAATGGCCTGAAGAATGTCAGCCTCCGAATTACCGTTATCCTAAATTCGTGACCACCTAACCTGCGGCATCGGTTGCTGTGTTACGTTCGTGGGGAGTGAGTTATCCCACATCATCTCTCTACATCTTCTACATTTCAAGCCGTCCTGTTCAACCCAATTTCTTATTTACCATTGCTCTGAACATCTTTCCTTCCCACTCCCCACTGAATGCCTTATCGCTGACCCATTCTCCCTCTGCTTCAGCCAGCAGCACAGTGTGTTACTACACAGGACTTGTAGTGGCGTCCGGTCTAATCCATTCACATTCAGCTGCACCCCCCCACAATCACCCATGTAACCAATCCACTTTTTTTTTCTCATTTTACGTTGGAGGTTCCAGTCAAGGACGAGGCCCCACGCCAAGGCCGGGCCTTAATTGAAATATATAGAGGATTATGAAAGGCAACAAGACGAGACATGGGAAAGTATTTAAGTATCTCGAAACCTCATTCATAAAAATCTCTTGTAACGTACAAAGAACAGCTGCTGGTGAAGCGGTTGGCGAGGACACCATTCTCTCATCCTCACATGATCAACGAGCTGGCCACTGCGAAGAGTAAGGGGGGGATTAATGCTCCCAGCACTGACCACCACTGGGTAATGATTAAGCCAATTACTGCCACGTTCCCTGACGGAATATTAAGCGCACCTCGGCCCCCTGCACCGGTGCATGCAGAGAACACTTGTAGTTTTCCACCAACTTGATCCCTCCTGGTCACCGGCCATTGTCGAGGGTGTGTCATTATCTCGTTGCTCACCACTTACTCCGCGAGTCTTCCCTGAGTCATGGTGTTCCAGCCACGAGGGTTCTCCAGCCACGCCCCGACACCACGCCAGGCCATAAACCACCCCTGAAAAACTGAGCCCCCAGCCTGTACAACCAGCCACCCCCCCAACCCTCACTCTCCGCGCGGCCCTACCCGCCTCAACACCCGCCTGCCACACCACCAGCGCAAGACGCTACCCTCGAAACTCTGAAGCAAACGTGAGGTCCTTCCATTTCCTCGCACGATCTGATGTAAACATTTAATTTCCTCTGGCCACGACCTTCACGGGAAAACTTCTTCCCTGAACTTCCACTCCCTGGCGTCCGGCCGCCTCCTCCCGCCTCCTCAACACACTGCCACAAAGACAACACCACCTGACCACCGCCATGACGAATGTACCGAAGGAAGCCGCGTCTGGACTGGGTTCTTGCCTTGGTGGCGAGGAAGTGGCCACGTCCGTGCTGGTGATGAGGTGGCCACGTACGGAATGGTTTGGCAAAGACGTGACTGTGAACTTCCACGGACACTGGTGGTGGCGTTAAACTTGGGAGAGAGAGAGAGAGAGAGAGAGAGAGAGAGAGAGAGAGAGAGAGAGAGAGAGAGAGAGAGAGCTAGACTGCCGACCGTCCGAGTGAAAGACACGGAACGCTTATTGCTTTTCCGAAGACCGCTCGTTCGTCGCTAAGTAAACCCGATGGGGCCGGGGCCGGCCACAAGATCACACACACACACACACACACACACACACACACACACACACACACACACACACACGATGGTAGTTCAGTTGACATTAACTCTGTCCATATAACGCCTCTCCCACCATCGGCATTCACGAAGATGCCAACACAACCGTCCTCACAAACTCCCCACCACCAACACCATAACAAATCCCTTCCTCCCTCCCTCCCTGTCCTACCAACACATACACCCACACACCAACACCATGACAAGTCCCCCTCCCCCACACTCCGTCCCCACCAACACCAACAGATACACCCACACACCAACACTACCATCAGCCATCATAATTAAGCCATTGTCTCTCACAATAACGGCCATTGCAAAATAACCAAAAAATCCTGGGAAGCAAAGAGCTATTCGACGCATCCATCAACACAATACAAAAGCCACAAGTAATAAAACCATGAGTCCGCTGCCAACAATACAAAGTCATTACCACCAATAAAACCCGGTTATGAAAGGCGTTACAGCTTATAACAATGGTGATGCCAACCACAGTCACAGTAATTGCCACCAGCAGTACCTGGTGTGTTCCGAGGGCTCAACACCACACACCAGCAGTACCTGGTGTGTTCCGAGGGCTCAACACCTCACGCCAGCAGTACCTGGTGTGTTCCGAGGGTTCAACACCTCACACCAGCAGTACCTGGTGTGTTCCGAGGGTTCAACACCTCACACCAGCAGTACCTGGTGTGTTCCGAGCGCTCAACACCTCACGCCAGCAGTACCTGGTGTGTTCCGAGGGCTCAACATCTCACACCAGCAGTACCTGGTGTGTTCCGAGCGCTCAACACCTCACACCAGCAGTACCTGGTGTGTTCCGAAGGTTCAACACCACACACCAGCAGTACCTGGTGTGTTCCGAGGGCTCAACACCACACACCAGCAGTACCTGGTGTGTTCCGAGGGCTCAACACCACACACCAGCAGTACCTGGTGTGTTCCGAGCGTTTAACACCAAACATCAGCAGTATCTGGTGTGTTCCAAGCGTTTAACACCACACACCAGCAGTACCTGGTGTGTTCCGAGCGCTCAACACTAATCATACAGCTCCTCCTGGGTTAAGACGTCGTCCACAGTTCTTGTACAGGTCTCCAGGCGACTTCACCTGGCCAGTACCTTACCTACATATGCGAGGATCGATCATGTTTATGCCTCACAGCTCGAGTCCGGGGGAGGGGGAGGCTAGGCTAGTCTTAACGCACAGCCCCGTTGATCAATCAGGCCGCTTGTGGCCCGCCCAGGTCTTCAAGCCTACGGTTTTACCATCAGGTGGACTCTGCTAAATATCCATCCAGCACAGAGGTCCTGGAGGTTAGCATTCACTCATCTCTCATACCTAGACGTCAGCTGTGGGCATCCACACACACATCCATTTCGATCGCGTATCCAAAACACCTCTCAACTTCAGAAAACGGGAGTAAGACCCTTGAGCAAGACGTGACGACCTGTGGGAACAATGGCCTGGGCCTCTGACCTGACTGACCCTCACGGGTCGTACCGTTGTCCTACGAGGTTAACATAACATTCCCTGTGTTTACCTCCCGTCTGTGTTCCTAAGAATAAAGTCCATTCTTTTTTTTCTTCCCCACCCGATGTCCGTAATTCTAAATTTTTTTTCTGCTTCCTTTCATTACAACCCCAGGGTTATTCAAGGGCGCCCCAGGCCTGGAGAGGAGGCCCTCCAGGCCTGTGCATGTATATAGCCTGGTGTCTCTTCCATGAGCACCGGCAGGCTGTTCTCTTAAGCCTTTCCCTAGTTAGTACGATTTTCGACCGAGACTTACACGACCTGTCAGCATTCTCGTGCAAACAGACCATCCACCGGGGGCAGCGAAGTGCTACAGAGAAGCTGTGGCAATATTTCCTCGAGTGGGCAAAGTGTGCAGTTAAACCCCGTGACGCATGAACCTTGCTTGGGGTTACCGAGGCCCTGTGTCACAGTGAGGCACAGCGGAGAGACAGCCTGGCTCGGCAATGACACGAGGCAAGAACAGCAGTGATAAGACACGGTGAACAATACAAACCCCCAGCAGGAAAGCCCCACACACATCCGCGGACACTATTAGGATCAGCAGAGCCGCAACAGACGGCCAGTATAGCAGTAAGGCGGAGGAGGCGTAGCACCACCGCTACATACCAGGCATAGCATTGACATCCAGCAAGCGAGGCAGATTTATACTTCAGTGTGGTGGTGATGGAGGAGGGGGGAAGGTTGGAGGGGAGGAGGAGGAGGAGGCAGCTAGCCAGCACGGTCAATACTGGAGTCCAGCCAAATGTCACCCAGATGGTTGTAGTCCTTCCTGCTGGGGTGCCACAGCCACCCACCCACTCACTCACACCCCAGCCTCCCACCTACTCATAACCCTTGCACACACAGACACACACACACACACACACACACACACACACACACACACCAGCCTCCCATTCACCCATACATGCCCCAGGCCAACGTGCCCCGACCCATACTTACACCCCACACCCCCGACATCGCACACACCTACATCCCCCCACACATCCCCAGATTCCCACCACCCACCACACACCTACACTCCAACACCCCCAGCCTCATGCTACACACACACACACACACACACACACACACACACACACACACACACACACACACAATAAAGTGGGACCCATTAAGAAAAAGTATCTTTAACACCGTAATATCAGCGGGGGGAAGAAAACAAGCGAAACAGATGAGGCTGTAAACATGATTTGCCTCAGGAATGTAAGAAAAGTCACGACCATTTCCCCAGGTGCTGCTCCTGCTGCAGATGATCACGTGACGTGGGACAACGTCATCGCCCAGAAGAGACAAAGGAAGCGCTAGATCTGCAATGATCATGACAGGTCGGGTACTGGTCATGACAGGTCGGGTACTGGTCATGACAGGTCGGGTACTGGTCATAACAGGTCGGGTATTAGTCAAAACAGGTCGGGTACTGGTCATAACAGATCGGGTACTGGTCATAACAGGTCGGGTGCTACTAATGACAGGTCGGGTACTAGTCACAACAGGTCGGGTACTAGTCACACCAGGTCGGGTACTGGTCATGACAGGTCGGGCATTAGTCAAAACAGGTCGGGTACTGGTCATAACAGGTCGGGTACTGGTCATAACAGGTCGGGTACTGGTCATGACAGGTCGGGTACTGGTCAAAACAGGTCGGGTACTGGTCAAAACAGGTCGGGTACTAGTCATGACAGGTCGGGTACTGGTCAAAACAGGTCGGGTACTGGTCATAACAGGTCGAGTACTGGTCATAACAGCTCGGGTACTGGTCACGACAGGTCGAGGTCATACGACCCTGGGCAGCAACATACAGTCCCCATCACTCCGGCTACGGCAGCACTAAACAGTGTGGTGCCACCTTCACCATCACCATCACCACCATCACCCCGACCTCACGTACATCTTACGTTCGTCCTGGAGACACATTCTCCCTCCTCAGTGTGAGGGGCAGGGACAAGAGCCTCTCCCATGTTTGCTCCTGTGACCAGCTGGGCTGTTTGGGGTCCAGCGGTCGGTCAGCAGGTCTGCGTACCCCACACAGCCTGGGGTACACTTGGCAGACGACACTGGTCCACTGCGCTAAGGGCCGTCGCTCCGTTGCCCTCCGAAAATCGGCAGGATATATGCAAAAAATAAATAATAATAACCTCCAGCCCCGGGAAATTCATACCAGTTTAATATATTTCGTAAAACTTTCCATCTCGGTTGATTTCTTTCCAGCGTCTTCTACGTCCCCCCTGCCAATGGTGAGTGATCCTTTTTTGAGTACGGTTTGGGAACAATGCCGCGGGAAATTAGAGTGTTATCAGCTCTTCCCATCAGTGTTCATGTTTACCTGAGCCAATGCACCTGTGAATGACGTCTATACATTTCTAAGTTCGGTTATATGGCCCGGGTCTTGAAAGGCCATGTTGTCATCCGGCAGTGTTGCAGTAGTCTGTGGTCTATAAAGTGTGTTATCATCCGGCAGTGTTGCAGTAGTCTGTGGTCTGTAAAGTGTGTTATCATCCTGCAGTATTGCAGTAGTTTGTGGTCTGTAGAGTGTGTTATCATCCGGCTGTAGCCTGTGGTCTGTAAAGTGTGTTATCATCCGGCAGTATTGCAGTAGTCTGTGGTCTGTAAAGTGTGTTATCATCCGGCAGTAGTCTGTGGTCTGTAAAGTGTGTTATCATCCTGCAGTATTGCAGTAGTCTGTGGTCTGTAAAGTATATTATCATCCGGCAGTATTGCAGTAGTCTGAGGTCTGTAAAGTATATTATCATCCGGCAGTATTGCAGTAGTCTGTGGTCTGTAAAGTATATGTGTTTTGTAGAGCGTTGTGTCCTCCGCCTTCACTTATCTTGAAGGTTCGCAAAATCCAGCGTGTCATTACCATGACGAGGTTACGGGTTCTTGCCTCATGTTCGCCCAGGATCGGGTCATCTGAGACATAACCCTTATAGATCCTTGACAGTTTTCTTACAGGATAACATGGAAATGAAGGCAAGGCCTCTTAAAAAAGCCATGTAAATTTCCATCACACTGGGTCGGGTTTCGTCTTAATAGTTAGGGATGGAAGGTAAGGCTGCCGGAGGCGACAGCGTGAGGGAGGAATGGTGGGAGTCCTGCAGGAGTCCTGCAGGAGGGGATCTAATGCTGGGGGCAAGCACGAAATGCAAGGAACATTTCAGCCAATGATGACGTTTTTTTCCTGAAGCTCCTCCGCTGTGCTGGGAACGGCCGGGAGCACTGGAACCTGCTCCTTCGAGGACAGAAAGTAAAGATATAGTCTACACAAGGTACGTCCTGGAGTGCTTGTCGTCCTTGCTGGGCTGAGGATGGTCGTTAGGAGGACCCAAGGTGCACCTGTGAAGGGCAGCTTGAGCCTGGGTGAGGAGGGCCACGGGATGGCCCTTGGCTGAGAGACGCGCACGAGTGGCACTGTGTCTGCCCGGCCCAGCAGGGGAGGGGAGAAGGGCGACTGAGAGGGAAGAGACGAGAGACAGAGAGGGAAGGATGTTGGAAGCGAGTGACCGAGGCAGTGATAAAAAGCCAGGAGTGAGAAAGTAATTAGAAGATTGAGGAATGAGAAGGCAAGTGAGGCAGTAATGAGTGAGAAGTAAGGCTGGGGCGAGGGTGTGACCTGCTAGGGTTGGTGTAGGGTCGAAGGGAACTGGCCAGACTCCGGCAGGGAACCATCCCAAGCGCCGCCAGGGGTCGGCACTTCCCGGTCCCCAGCACTCGTTCTGCATTCACGCGCTGTGCTACCATCAGCACCTTCTCGCTCAAGTAAAGATGGCCTTTGTATTTTTACACCAAATAAAAATACTTCGTTTTTCTTGTTTACAAACTTAGGCAAATTATAGGAAACGAGGGGCAAAGTTTACACCGAGTTTCACGTACATTTTCGGTAATGTAAAGGAAAAAACGAAAGTATTCTAAAGATTCCCACAAGCCCCGATATTCACGTAATCTATACCGGTCTATACGCGCGGAGATTCTAACTCCAGATCTGCAGGGCGCGGCCTCAGACAGCCTAACTGATCAGCGCACCACCTGGAGGTGGTATAAGCCTCCAACATGAACGTATGATATACGTAAGGTCAAGCATGGCACCGCCGGGTGATGGGAGCACACTGTGGCTACTACTGCTGTGGCCAGAGTTCTCTGGGGCGCTAGCCTTGTCATCACCAATGCTGCTCCCATCCCTGTCCAAGGGCCTCACTGCCGGCCTGTCATGATCAATACCCGACCTGTCATGAACAGTACCCGACCTGTCATGAGCAGTACCCGACCTGTCATGAACAGTACCCGACTTATCATGAGAAATACCCGCTCTATCATCAGCAATACCCGACTTGTCATGGGCAGTACCCGACTTGTCATGACCAGTCATGACCTACACCCGACCTGCACCCTCAGATACAGCACGACCACTTGCTGAAGACTCTCTCTCTCTCTCTCTCTCTCTCTCTCTCTCTCTCTCTCTCTCTCTCTCTCTCTGAGACAAGGTTCTCCCGTAGGGTGAATCCTCCCCCCCCCTCCTCCCCCCAACAAAAGGCAAGTAATCCATCAACACTGGGCCTTACGCACACGTATCCACTCTTTTTCCCCTACAACACTGGCCAGTCTGTCTGAAAAAAGACTGACTGAAAGGCGGGAGTAAACATCAGGGAAGAACACGAAACGGAACTATCATCAAGAAAATAAATTACAGAAACAAAAAAAACATATAGTACTGATAAAAAAAAACACAGTTCATGCAACAGAGACGATGGTCTTGAGGCAAACTCGGGCCATACAAACCCCCGCCGTCACACGGAACCAATATTAGAGTGGGAGACACAAAATAAAACTCCCGAGACAACACAGGGAGACTAGACAACAAGCAACGGCCGTATAGACAGACATCTTACGTGTAACACACCAGAGTCTAGGGACGATGTTCCTCGTCTTCAATAGAGTCTGGGAGACTCTTTAGCCCACGGGTTCGGTAGTCTGTGAAGATCTCTTCTTCTTCTTCTTCTTCTTCTTCTTCTTCTTCTTCTTCTTCTTCTTCTTCTTCTTCTTCAGCAGCAGCAGGGTCTTCCAGGCCACGACCAGTAGAGGCCGACGTGTCCATCACATCTTGGCTGGTCAGGTCCACTTGGCATAAATTCATCCAGTCCCTTTGATATTTCTCCACTGAACAATCCATCGTGTTTTGAATGATAAAGTTTTCTGCCCCTGATATCCAAACTGTTTTACTGAAATTACTGCAGCTTTTGCTTTCCATGATATTAATTAACTGAGCATCTATTTCATGCCTGGGCCAACAGGGAAGTATATTCGAGTCCAGATTAATAACTACATCGTCCATGATTTTCTAAACGTAATTAGAGCATATCTGTTTGCCTGGGTAGCGTCAGTACGAGCTGTGGACGAACTTTTGTACACTCTTTCTAGACCTGCATTTTCACCCGCTCTCACTAGTGGCACACGGCAGTGCTCCAGATGCGCACTTGCACGGCGTTAACACAGGCTCCAATTCCCTTTGTTTTGGAAACGCGCTGACCCCCAGCCTGCCATCTTACAAGCAGAAGCGAATGGTCTGGTTACGTTGACGAGAACGTTACCAACAGACACTAACAGTGCGAGCAAGACCCCTCTATGCTGGCCTCCGGAGATATAATACTGCTGCTGTTGCTGGCTTATGCCTTGTGATTTATTGGTTATCCAATTATCTACTTCCCCCGTGACGCAGTAGATGAGATTCATCTCCATTTAAAGAGCATATTATCATCAGTGGTCCGCCGCACGAACGTTCGGCTAGTATCTGCCTGCAGAGTCTCCGTGGCCTTTGCTGTTGAGATTTCCATAAACTCGCCGTCAACTGAAGGACGATATGGAACTGTGGTTTGTGTCGGGGTTGATGTCAGAAGATGTTCGGTCCTCTGGGTTGCAGAGCTTCTCAACATGGAGGCAGTGGTCTCTGCCTGATTTATACAATATTAAGTTGTGATGTGATTTTTTTTACGAAGTTAAACACCCATCTTCCCACTTATGCCAAAAGCTGCAAAAAAATTCGTGCGTAGCATCAGATATTTCGCTTGTTCACCAACACCGGTACAGTTTTCATCCTGATGATTAGTCATTTGAACAGGCAAGATCGTCCAGCCCTGAATCCACGGCCTTAGAGCCACAACCCTGAAGACCTTAAAGCCACAACCCTGAAGACCTTAAAGCCACAACCCTGAAGCCACGGCCATGAAGCCACAACCCTGAAGCCAAGGCCTTAAAGCCACAGCCCTGAAGCCACGGCCTTACAAGCCACAACCCTGAAGCCACGGCCTTAAAGCCACAACCCTGAAGCCACGACCATAAAGCCACAACCCTGAAGCCACGGCCTTAAAGCCACAACCCTGAAGCCACGGCCCTAAAGCCACAGCCCTGAAGCCACGGCCTTATACCCACAGCCCTGAAGCCACGGCCTTAAAAGCCACAACCCTGAAGCCACGGCCCTAAAGCCACAACCCTGAAGCCACGGCCTTAAAAGCCACAACCCTGAAGCCACGGCCTTAAAGCCACAACCCTGAAGCCATGGCCTTAAAAGCCACAGCCCTGAAGCCACGGCCTTAAAAGCCACAACCCTGAAGCCACGGCCTCAAAGCCACAACCCTGAAGCCACGGCCTTAAAAGCCACAGCACTGAAGCCACGTTGTTCTGATGTATGTAGAATGTCTGATTCCAAGACATCAATCAGCTAAAATTTTATGACTCAAACATCTAATGATGCGTGCTGACAGGCCGGGAGTACTTTGGGAACTGCTTTGCACACTCCAGCAGCTGGGAAAGCAGGATCAGGGGCACGACCAGTCACAGCTGGGGTGGCGGCACAACAGCAGCAGCAACAGACCCAAGTAGCAATACTTAATGCGATGCGCAGAAAGAGTTCAGAATTCTTAGGCAGAGAGCAAACAGAATTACTGAAAGAAAGAAAGCAAACATACGATAAAGCTAAGAGTCAATTGAGACACCAGATACGACCGTCATAAAACTGTCAAGGTTTACAATAGAGTAGAGGAGACAGCGAGCGCATCGTCAGGGGCTGCAGCAGCAGCTGTAAGATGCTGCAGCAAGGGAAGGAGGGGTGAGGGGCGTGCCACCCTCAGAGCCCGGGTCCTGGTGTCCGTCACAGTATCGACCAGGCGATACACAAGGTGCCGCCGCCCCCCCCCCCGCCAACCCTCCCTCCCGTTACCATCACCATCACACAGCTGTTGACTGACCCAACTAACACTCCTGCCAAGTCAACACCTCTCACGGTAATAGGTTCCTAACTGGACACGTTCGTGCGAGGGGGGTGTGAACACCAAACTTGCCCTACGTGGATATTTTTGGCGCCCAAACTCTTCTAAATATAACATGGTAAATCGAAAGCCTTTTTTTTTTTTTTTTTTAAATGTTTATATATTCGACCTATCGTGGTCTGTAGCTAATGTGCGTCTTCCCAAAATGTTACGTCATAGACGAGAATTGCATGTGATTATCATGAGAATTCACACGATTTTCAATCGAGTATGATTCCCACCATCGCAGAAATATTATAGGGTTCAAGTACTTGTACAACCAGTTATAAAGATTCCTATCTACCTTCCTATGTTGGGAGTGGAACACCTTCCCTTAGCTTCAACCTCTTCAGCAGGACGGTACAACCCTTTATCCTACTGACCCTTCTGGGATTAGGCCAAAGGCCAGGCCGTCACACCCAGTGCCCGTGCCATCGTGGACGAGGTCGTGGCTTCGTACTGAAGGGTTGTCTTCTAGTGCTCAGAGGTCGAGCTCAAAGGTCGTTCCCTCAAATTCAGGTCGTCTACAATTAATGGATGACCCAGGTGGCCTCGAGTACACCACCTACACATCAACATACTTCCCATAGAAACTGAGAATAATCTCGTCTTTGCGTATCAATACCTTGGACAACGTGAGGGCACCACACCACATGCTTGTGATCTTTTCAGGAGGTGACGAAGGTCCAGAAGACGAAGGTAAAGTCTTCAAGAGCGTGAAAAGCAATGCCGTCTGTCAGGGAAGATATGGTTGGCTGGGGAGGCCTCTATACAGCTCACTGTAATCACGGGACTCAAACCTACAGAGCCAGAAAGAAGAAAAAAGAAAAGAAACTTGTCCACCTCCCTATACATTTTCAAAGGCAATGTCTTTCTTACACTTTAGTACTCGCTCATCTCTCTCCCTTGGCCTTGATCACCATCTGTAGGCGTCTGGGGCAAGGAATTGGCAAGGTTCCTCAAGTATTCCAGGTCCATGTTTTGGGTCCACGGGGTCCTAATCTCCTCAATGTGGCGAGGCACTGATGACAAGGTGTACGAGGCAGCCGCCTGACCATGCGTTCTGGAAGCCCGGTGTGCCTAGAAATCTCACGTGTACCCACATTTTCTTGCTTTTAGGCAAGAGTTTGGGCTTCTTCTTCCTCG
Organism: Panulirus ornatus; assembly: GCF_036320965.1. NCBI lineage: Eukaryota > Metazoa > Arthropoda > Malacostraca > Decapoda > Palinuridae > Panulirus > Panulirus ornatus. The sequence goes on from NC_092237.1 coordinate 49,350,062, forward strand.
GAACCAACCATCTCGGAGCACAGGTGGAAGAAATACAGCGCCCAAGAGAAATTATCAAAATGAAGTAACATCCTGGAGGAGTAAAGAGGGAGCATCCTCCCCTCAAGATAGCCTGAGGCACGCTGAGGCGAGTTACTAATGCTTTACACCTTTAGAACAACTAGTCTCAGCGACCAAATGTACGATGATTTCACCCTGACAGCCTCATATACTTGTACCCACAATAGACTTTAGCCGTGTATCGCCTCTGAAAATATATGGAGAGTGGACAATGTTTTTTAAGCGGACAGAGTACCTGTGATTTTAACTACAGAATTACCTACTATCTATACTCAGTATCTAAATCGAAAAGAATTCCTTGGAACATAGAATGATGGATACTTTATTACTGAAAACAGGAACGAGACGCCGCCAACACTGTATGAAACCTACCTCTCCACTACTGACAGTGCTGTGGCGGGGGGTCGGGAGGAGAACCTCCGCCACACCATCTTCCTCCCCGCCCACACAGACACGCCCGCTCCTCTCCCATCACGCCGCCCTCCTATCTTGTCATTACCGTGTCTCGTACACGGATAGAGGTTCAGCACTCGTTGGATCCCTTCTCGTAACCTTTATACCTTTACCTTCCTGCCCCAGGATCCCCTTTCTCTGGGGGCTCCATCAGTGTTCAGGAAGCCTCCCACGTCCACCGGGCGGGGGAACAAAGGTCCAGAAACCTCTTGCTGCGTGCCTTTGTGGGGTTAACACATGACAAGTGAGGAGCACGTCTTCAGCGAGAGAGTTGCACCTCAGGTGTGACAGGTTTCGTGATAAGGTCAATCGCTCTTTGTGATGCTGAAAAGACGGATGGTATCTAGAATGCAGACAAGAAGAAAAAAAAATGATAACTCGTACATGTCTGGGGAATGTAGTTTCAGACGAGAGTGAGTCTAGTGGAGTGATGTTTATCAGAGAAGTTTGGGCGGTTATTTTACACCTGACCTGTCTTGTATGTTGCCTCGTCTTTAGTTCAAGCTCCACCTTCCCACGATGGAGACTGTAGACTTAGTGCCTTGCACTGCGTGACTTACTTTCACGTGAAGATGTCTAATGCATAGGCGAAACGTTGTTTATATTGGAAAGTTATGGAGAAGTTGTCTTCGTTCATCATCCAGAAATATGGAAAAGTCGAAGACATAGAAAATCTGTCTAGAAAACTGAACAACAGCAAGAATGTGGTGGGTTTTTAAAAGACATGTATGGGTGACAGAGTTTTTCCACCTGCTCAAGGTTACGTCGCGTGTAAAGTGTCACCTTATGGCGAAGGTATACCAGAAAGTTTATCGCTCCTACAAAGGAGTCCACATTTCCCTGCTCCTGAAAGTAGAGCAGCCTTGGGCAGCAGGAGCCTGTGGAAAGATATCCTGGGTAACACCACGACTCCTTCTTACAAACAATTCCTAGATAATAACACTTATGTGTGTGTGTGTGTGTGTGTGTGTGTGTGTGTGTGTGTGTGTGTGTGTGTGTGTGTGTGTGTGAGTGAAGGAGATAAACAGAGGGATAAACAGAAAGATCAATAGCTAATGAAGGTCAGGCCAGGTAAACTGGCTGCGGTGGGTGTGGACATCCTGGCGTGCGTCTCTATAGCAACCACACATCTCCTCCCAGGCAGGCAGGTGGGGGCCCGTCGTTACTTACCACCAGGTCAAGGGTCCGCTACCGTCGTGCCAGTGGCCCATGTGACTTCGATGGGGACGCACGCATCGCATCCCCCACCTCTACATATCTCTCTAGATTCGTCTCCACTACAGCGAGATATCGTCAAAGTTACCAGCATCATAATGCCGTCCTACTACCGCACAGTCCCTCATCCCGGGTCAACTCTGGCCAGCCTGACCGCCCGAGCCCAGGGCTCGACCCAAACATACAAGCTGAGGGAGTTAAGCTGAGTGGCACGGGTATTAATCCGCGCAAGCATCCATCATGTGCCCCAGCCAACGACCGCGCGCCCCCTGCCTCCCTTCCTCGGTCATGCCGCCTCCTGTTTATGTCAGCTTTAAATGTCCTCCATCCATTCCCCTGGCCCCACTCATGTACACCTTGCCCTGGCCACTCACGTCACTGCAGGTAGCCATGTCACGTCCCTCAGTGTTTCTGCGTCTACTGTCCCTTCTCCCTAGGTTCCCAATATTTACGTTAAAGGCTTCCTACACTCCCCCAGCTGCCTCCTATACTCCCCCAGCTGCCTCCTATACTCCCCCAGCTTCCTCATACACTCCCCAGCTGCCTCCTACATTCCCCCAGCTGCCTCCTACATTTCCCCAGCTCCCTCCTACACTCCCCCAGCTCCCTCTTGTATTCCCCCTGCCCTCTCTTACACTCCACCAGCTCCCTCCTACACTCTCCCAGCTGCCTCCTATATTCCTCCTGCTCTCCTACACTCCCCCAGCTCTCTCGTACATTCCCCCTTCTCTCCCCCGCACATCAATATATCCTCCATGTTCCTTGCCTTCCTACAGCAGCACCATGAACATAGCGTTCTTCTCTCCTCCCTTACACTCAACACACCACCATCCACACACCCTCCCTCCCATCCACACAACACTATCCACACATCCTTCCCTCATGCACACACCATCCCTACCATCCACACAACATGATGCCATCCACACATCCTCCCTCCCATCCACACGACACGACACCATACACACATCCTCCCTCCCATCCACACATCCTCCCTCCCATCCACACATTCTCCATCCCATCATGCACACACCCTCCCTCCCATCCACACAACACGACACCATCCACACATCCTCCCTCCTATCCACACAACACGAGTCACCCTCAGTATGACCCACCTCACCTTGTGTACACTGGTCCTCCCTAATTGGACATCTGTTTCCAGTCTTTAAGTCTCTGGATACTGGCGTACAGGAGGGAAGCCAAGCAACTTGCCCCATCTACCACTCTCTTCCGAGGACTCCGCGACTGGTCAGGAACCCATACCAACTAGTGTAGGTGTCTACTGCTTTCGTCTCTGGTCAGGTGGAGGTTGGAGTAACTGTTTTCACTATGTTCCTAGTGCGTGTTGGTTCTCATAGCCTTCAAATGTTGGGTCAGTCCAGATCGGGCAACCTATCCTTTGTTTTACTCTCTGCCGACCTACTCCTTTGTCTTACGGCCTGCGTTTGTGTCCGAGACTTAAAATGCACACAACATCGTAACATGAAATGGTAAAGGTATGTGTGTGTTGTGCTTTGATAAGGTACCCGTCCTCACACTCTCCTCCACAAGATAAATACAGACGGGTATGGAGTGAAAGCTCGCCTATCATGTATCATTATCATACAGTGTGGCAATACTGACATGGTCATAGGTCTAACGCGCATCATCATCATCATCACTATCGCTATACTTATCAAGGATCGACCCTAAGCCTCGGTGACTCAGAGCGACCTCCCGCCTTGGGGTTACCCAGGTGTCTGCCGCCTCACATCAACCTCCTAAGAGAGTGACCTCAGCACACCAGGCCAGGTTGGGTTGCTGTGTTCCCTGGCTTGTCCAGCACCTTGGGCTGCCACCATCAAGGTGAGGGGAGTTCAAAGCCAATTCTCTTTTCACGGTAAACACATGGAAATTCTGGAATAATTCTGGTCCTCCTGTGTCACAGCCTCTTGATGTGTGTATCGCTCCGCTTCCCTCAACCCGCTTCAGGGACCCGGTGCCCGGTCCTCCTGTGTCACAGCCTCTTGATGTGTGTATCGCACCGCTTCCCTCAACCCGCTTCAGGGACCCGGTGCCCGGCGTGGCACGTCAAGACCATCACCAACGAGGGAACACAATACCTTAAGAGCTCTGCTGTTGCCACTCAGCTGCCGCCACGCCGCCAGTGGCCATGCCGGGCGCGGGACGAGCCTGACACTGATGGCATACCGCTAGGCACGCCACGCCAAGGGCAGGGACGACACCAGATGAAGAAGCCTCCTCTTAACCTGTTGTTCCTTCCTTACCACAGCCGCCACTCACTCACCCCCACCTCCCACGGGGCTCCTCAGCCACCACTCTCGTCACCCCGACCCACCACCCTATGGCCGCCAACCGAGGCGCGTTACCACCCTCCACTATACATGCAAATCCTCTTCATCCTTGAGCATTTGATGACCAGGATGGCGCAAAGGCCTATCACTATAAAGGGCCTTACAAGGTCCCCAACAACCGTCAGACACATCCTTCAACCCGTTACTGAAGCATCGGTTACACACCTTCCCCTCCTCTGCCCTGGACTTCTTATATAGTCAACAATTATGAACGCCACAGATACGTCTCTGCCGTGGCTACGCGTCCCCTTGCCTTCCCCCCAAGGGCGTCGCGGGTTTAAAGGCTTCACGGCCACGGGAGATTTGGGTCGAAATTTGCAGGGAGACCTTCTCCTTCCGGCCAAATTTCCGGAGCGCCCTTGGTGCACCAGCACCGCCAAAATGACCCGCTGTGATAATAACACTTTCTTGGCGGCTGAGAGAGAGAGAGAGAGAGAGAGAGAGAGAGAGAGAGAGAGAGAGAGAGAGAGAGAGAGAGAGAGAGAGAGAGAGAGAGAAAGAGAGAGAGAGCAACGACGAATGAAAAGGATTGGTTTGACGACAGAGATAGCAGGAGAGTAACTTACTATAGCGTATGCCACTCTGGCGACGAGAGAGAGAGAGAGAGAGAGAGAGAGAGAGAGAGAGAGAGAGAGAGAGAGAGAGAGAGAGAGAGAGAGAGAGAGAGACGATATACCGTCTCAATGATACGGGGTCACCACATGGAGGGGGATTCTCAGAGAGTACTTAATACGCGTAGAATAAGCGAGCAGCTCTACAATGTCTACCAACGTCCCATCTTGGAGCCACCAGGGGAAAAAACCAGACACATGAATAACGAGAGAGAGAGAGAGAGAGAGAGAGAGAGAGAGAGAGAGAGAGAGAGAGAGAGAGAGAGAGAGAGAGAGAGAGAGAGAGAGAGAGAGAGAGAGAGAGAGAGCAATCACTCCAGCTTACCTAATGAGGCAACAGACATGGGGACGAGGAGGGCCACCAGAGGAGCAACAAAAACGGCCTTAGCGGAGGGTCAGTCTATCATGTATGTCTACGGCCGAGCGGCAGCCGGGCTCAGAACACAGCAGCGGGAGGGAAACCCAACCCACCACACGAGAGCACATCCAGCAGCCACCACTCCAATACCGGTACTCAGGGACTTGCGTCAAGCACGAGTGGTTTACAGCAACCCTGCCTGATGTTTACAGCACGTAAATACCGTCGCCATTTCAAAGACGTAAATGAGATTATGATTATGTATGTATGTATACACATATATGTGTACACATACATATGTACATATGATGCATATTGATACGCTGATGGGGCACTGTCGTGTACCAACGATACATCCACAACAACGTTCGTTCGTTCGTTCGTTTTTTACTATTATTATTTTCACGAAAATAACTTGGCTCCCTCGCCTGGACACTGGCAGCTGGCGAGAACCAAGTGTTTCGCACCCCGTAATGGAGCGAGTAACATTTCCTAACTGCTCGAGGAATTGAAACATAATTGAATCCGGAGGCCACAAAAGAAAAGGGGAAATTTCATTAGATAATTCCAATATACGTCGCGGCCAATTATCAAGTTAATCCGGCAGACGGCGTCTCCTGCTGCGTGAAACCAGCTGGCGACGCGTGATTACTGGGGGAAGGAAGGAAGAAGGAAGAGTAGGAGAGGAAGGAAAGGGTGGAAGGAAATGGAAGAAAAAAATAAAAGGAGTAAGGAAGAAGAGGGGAGGAGCAGGAGGAAGAGAAGGGGAAGATCGAGAGGGAAAGGGTGAGGAGAAGGATTATATAAATGTGTTTCATTATGACTGCGAGAGCACCCTTTATCACCTGGGATCACCATCATCATCATGAGCTGCTAGCGCTGGTCTCACCTCACCCGCCTCACCACAACCCTCACCAACACCTGACCTTCTGACGAGACAATGTACATAACACCCGTGATAATATCACAACACCTCATACGCATCTACTGACGGCCTCTGATAACCCATTACCGGTGTGTGCGTGTTGTCAACGAAGTCATGCTGGAGGCGCTACAACGAGTGAAGAAGGCACTGAAGGGCCGGGGCATTGATACCGAAGAGAACTTAAGGTACGAGGGCGGCCTGGACGGGTATACTGGGAAAGGCACCACATGAAGTGCCTGGTTCCAGTGTACAGAGAGGGGATATATGTGTGACCGAGGCGGTGTGAGCTGTTAAGAATCACTGTATATATATATATATAACAAAGCCCTTACCATATCCCTGCACGGTCTGTGAGGAATGGTAGAGCCATGGAAGGAGGGAAGGCAGACGGAAGAGCCTCCTCATAACCAGCGCAGGCCTCTGGGGCACCGGAGGATAAAGACCTCCCGGCAGGAGAGGCCCGTTCCACCAGAGCTGCCACTTAGCGTCTCCCAGGAGCATCCTTTTAAACTTGGAACTACCTGGGGATCTCTACGCTTCTTCCCCCACCCACTCCTGGCCACGCGGAGGGCCCTCATCTCCTCTCCTCACAACGGCCCACTAGGCTACTGCTTGCTGTGTACACAGGAGCCGGGCATGGAACACCCCACCATCGTTACCCAGGGGAGATGCGTTCCTTTATAACCCATTACACTGAATTCCCACATCAGCTTAAGATGCGTCTGCTTCTGAATACGTTATCAACCATTTTCCCTCAACATTTAAGAAAAATAAGAGTGTCATGGCGCTTCTTCACTTCCCAGAAGTTAAAAGACCGACTTTTGTCGTAGCATCTGTACGTGCTCAACCATCCGGGACCCCTCAGCCTATCCTGCACACTCCCAGCCCACTCACCACTCTGCCTCAACCTTCCCAAACAAACATACAACACCACCACTTTCCTCACCCTTCCAAAACTTCACAATTTTACCCCATCCTCCGTCTGCCCTCTCATCCTCCCCGCACCTAACCTGCCCACCACACACCTAACCGTCCACCACCACCACTCCCCCTCACCGCTCACCATCACTCCCCTCACCGCCCACAACTCCATCACCATTCCTCTTACCTCCCACCACTCCCCTCACAGCCCAACATCACTCCCCTCACCGCCCACCAGTCCCCACCCACCTTACCTTCCCTAGTACTCAACTTTCCTCACCCATACTGAAACATTTTTTCCCTTCATACTACTCATCCTCCATCACCACCTTCCCTCTATACCGCACTCCACCACCACTCCTCTCTTCCATCTAGGTGCCCAGGGCTCGACCTTGTCCCACCAGAACAACCTTCACTACATCATCACCATACCAAGCCCCCATTACCGTCGCCCTGAGCGCCACAAGAAGCAGTGGGAGATGGAGGGGTTGGCAAGCGCGGCTGCAGGAGGAAGTTGCGACTTCGGAGAGTCGGGGGTCCAGCCGGGCCACTGTACCCCAGGTGCTGGGTGCTGCCCCACCAGGTGCCCCGTGTACACCACACACACACACACACACACACACACACACACACACACACACACACACACACACACACACACACACACCACAAGAGTCTGTCGATGACATAAGGAACGGAGACGAGTACATATTCTCATCAAGGACCTTACCGCTCCAACAGAGGCCATCATTTCCCTGCTCCTGAGTGGAGCGCACTAAAGCTAAAATAGCTGAATAAAAATAGACCCCCCCCTCCACCACTCCACAATGCCTTACAGTGAACTACGAAAACTGACGAAGACACAGAGCGACTCCTGACGTAAGATCCGTCGCGGGGCGTCACTGCCACACAGCTCATAACAATGTCCTAAATTCATGGCAACCCACACGACGAAGTTAAGGTTTAGAATCACATTAATTACCGGGTTATTACGTGGCTCGGGAGGATATGACGTCACCCCTGCTCTTCCCCAGACGACATCCAACACCCTGCCCTCCCTCCCTCCCTCCTCCTCCCCTCCCTCCCTCCTCCTCCTCCCACATACTTACCTACCTCCCTCCTCCCACCTACTTACCTCCCCGACGTCACGTCTGAAACGTTCGTAGTCTTTATGGGCTTGGATGGTGGTGACGTTGTGAGTCGAATGTGTGTCCTTCTTCACCACCACTCCACACACACACACACACACACACACACACACACACACACAGTCACACATCTCAATTACTCTCTTCCATGTGTACATTCTTATGAAAAGGTCTGGTCATACACCAGGGTACGTCACCTGCTTAGCACGATGGTACGACCTATGACTGTGAACGACGCCTGAGCACGACGACACGACTCCTGAGGAACAAAGCCACAACCCTCGAGTATGATTAATACGACCCTCCACAACAACGTTACGACCCTTGAGCGTAAGACACGACCCTTCAACACGATGGTGCAACCGGTGAGCAAGAAGGTTGCGACCCCTGGGTATGAGGGCCTCGCCTCCGACCTGCCTGACCCCCTCAAAACTCCCCCTCATCCTTCCATCCCCTCGCCACCTTCTTCACCATTTCATAACCCCATCATTTTTCCTCGGTCCCCCCCCAAAACCCAGCACCCCCTTGCCCCCCCCTCCAGCCTCACCCCTTCCCTTGAGGGTGAGGTCACAGGTCAAGCGCCATCGTACCCACGGAGGGGTCACATAACGCCGTGCTACCTAGGTTCCACCTGAAATAGTTTCAACCAGACCCTGGCTCACACCCGATCGATACTCCGTCGTAACGGGCTGTGCTACCCGTCCAGTGGGGGAGGAGCGAGTAGCCTAGACTGTACCAGACCCGCTGCACTCAAAGCCTCACGGAAGCGTACCCCAGCCAGGAGGAGGAGGCGGAGGCGGCCGTGGTACAAGCACCACCTCCACGAAACCGAGCATGTGCCATAGGGTGTAGGCGAGGGTCACCACAGCAGGGGACGGTACACGCACCGCCCGAGCATCAGACGGCCCCGTCTCGGGCTTGCCTGCTGGGGGTCGGTCCCGGCTTGTGATATAGAGCGAGTGAAGGACTGCAGCCGGGGATCAATACCTCACGTCCTGGGGCACACCATGGCTACCTACCACCAGCCCGACGCTCCCCCTTCACCCACCCCTAACAACCGCCGCTGCCAGCCTCTCGCCCCCGCTATCATAATTAATATCTTCACTATCGCCGCCCCCGACGTCCATGCAATCGACACCATCATCGTGGTCATTATCAGGTCATTACATAACTATAACACGGCGAGTCCCGGTAGATCTCTGCGCCCTTAAAAGTACCTGGAATATGATCTACTGACGGAGGAGAGCAGAGGAGGGGAGGGTTAGGTCGGCTGGGGTCCAGAGGAACCCCGGGGGAGGTGAGGCCAGCGTGCCGGCCGACCTTGCCTCTACCACAACAACCGTCAGTTTCAGGCTCGGCAAAATGTCATGGCTTCCACCACCACACCACCACACAGATCAATACTGCTGAACTACTGCCTGCGTTCCTCCGGCGGTCAAAGAGCTGCGGGAGCGAAATGATTGCGACGACCGTCCACTCGCAACCTTGAGAGAGAGAGAGAGAGAGAGAGAGAGAGAGAGAGAGAGAGAGAGAGAGAGAGAGAGAGAGAGAGAGAGAGAGAGAGAGAGAGAGTTCCAGTATATAACACACACAGGGAAGTTAATCAATACACCCGTCGTGCCTGCCAGGTCATGTTCTTACATACATAACATTGCCAGAGTGAGGCGCTGCTCACACATCCCATTACCTCGGCCCAGACGAACACCACCACCACTGTGGCATCCCAAGGCCACCACTGTGGTAAGCCAGGGCCACCACTCTGGTAACCTAGAGACCACCACTGTGGCATCCCAAGACCACCACTGTGGTAAACCAGGAGCATCACTGGGGTAACCCAAAACCACCACTGTGGCAAACCAGGACCACTACTGTGAGCAACCAGGACCACAAACTGTGGTAAACAAGGACCACTACTGTGAGCAACCACGACCACTACAGAGGTAAACCAGGACCACAACTGTGGTAAACTAGGACCACTACTGTGGTAAACCAGGACCACTACTGTGAGCAACCAGGAACACCACTGTGGTAAACCAGGACCACTACTGTGAGCAACCACGACCACTACAGAGGTAAACCAGGACCACAACTGTGGTAAACCAGGACCACTACTGTGGTAAACCAGGACCACTACTGTGAGCAACCAGGACCACTACTGTGAGCAACCAGGACAACTACTGTGAGCAACCAGGACAACTACGGTGGTAAACCAGGACCACTACTGTGAGCAACCAGGAACACCACTGTGGTAAACCAGGACCACTACTGTGAGCAACCAGGACCACTACGGTGGTAAACCAGGACCACTACTGTGAGCAACCAGGACCACCAACTGTGGTAACCAGGACCACCACTGTGGTAACCAAGACCACCACTGTGGCAACCTAGGACCACCACTGCGGCAACTTAGGACCATCACTGTGGCAAACAGGACCACCACCATTGTGGCAACGGGAACGAAACTAGCCACAACGAGGGGACACTCAGGAGTAAATCTTCCCCCGCTGGAAAGTGGGCGTCAAACCACACTGAGGGGGCCACGAGTGCATCCAGTATTTGTGTTGCCGTCGGTGATATAATCCAGGAGGAAGCCCGGAGTCAACAGCTGAAGGCCCGCCCGCGCCCCCACCTCCACACCAGCCAGAGCCCAGCCAGTCCGCGGTCATGTCCAGCGCTGAGTGGTGCTTCACCAGACGGCTATTGGAAAAGGCAAGAGGGTGAACCCCCTGGGACTCTACCTCTCCTGCCACACCTTATGGTATACTTCACTGTCTCCCTTCCACTTACATTCTACTCCCTCTCTAAAGTATACTTTCGTGTCTCTCTTTCACCTACCTCTACTCCCTCTTTAAGTCCAGTGATGCTACCCTGCCTCCCTCCCTCAGCACCCTCCCTGCAGACACACAAGCCACCATCAGGTGCAAGATTCCCACCTCCTAACTCCACTGGTACGGTGGTCATGCTGGCACAGGAGGCAGCAGGACTCATACGTGATAGGTGACATTGATCATCAGTAAAGTGGACTGGCGAGCTGGACCATGACTGGGATAAGTGTAAGCCAAAGGGGAAGGTTGCGACACTGTAGATAGAAAAAAAAAAAAAAAAAATGGTACAAAACGAAGAAGAAATGAAACTCTTCCTCTCCTGATGGAGGTGATGATGATTCAGATGACAACACCGATGATCATGGGTCATCTGCAGGAAGGGATGACACGCTGTAGGTGACCCCGAGCCCTGGCGTGAGGTGAGGTGAGGGAGGGACATACATGCAGCCACGGAAGACAACACCTTACCTGTCATTTTTGTCGAGAGCAGTTGGGTGGTTCAGGACGGTCTGGTTGTTGGTCATAGACACGATGCTCTTGTTGCCCAGCTCCTTCTCTGTAACGAAGACAACACAGTGGTAAACATCAAGATATCACACACTTTAGTCAAATAAAGTCATCATTCTTGTCATAAAAACAGACCATGGGGATCTCACTACCCAAACATACATACATATATATATATATATATATATATATATATATATATATATATATATATATATATATATATATATATATATATATATATCCCTATGAGTCCACGGGGAAAATGAAACACGTTAAGTTCCCAAGTGCACTTTCGTGTAATAATCACATCATCAGGGGAAACACAAGAGAGAAATATAACAGTCAGTTGATATACATCGAAGAGACTAAGCTAGGACGCCAGAATATAATAAACACGAATTTAGTAAATAAACGACGCGTATATCAAACCCGAGTCTTAATCTCTTGAGGACGACACATCTAACACACCAAAGTTGGAGGACGACAGTATGACCCTCGGGTATGATAGCCACGCCAAGACACCCATGAGTCGTGCCTTTATGCCCAAGAGTCGTACCGTCGAGCTCGATGAGGTAAAGACCTCAGGAACGTCATCAAAAGGCGTCCACGACGATGTCTGACCTACAGAGAACCACTCGTCATTACCAACCTAGTGTTGTGGCACCACCACCACCACCACCACCACCACACTTGCTTCACACGCCCCAGGTTTTCAGTCCACTGACAGCACGTTGCTACCCCGTGTATATACGGCATCATTCCAATTTACTCTATCCCTTGCACGCCTCCCATCCTCTTGCATGTTGGAGCCCAGCCCCCCGGGCATTCCAACCTTAGTACTGAAGACCTCATGCCTACTAAGAGGTGAGGAAGATGCCCATGTTACTGGTGATCATGTAACTTCGTAACACTCAGGACGTCTGACACCAGCCCAGGGTGTGTGGGTGACACGTGACAACCAATGTGACACATGAACATCAACATTTAACCACTCGGAAACATGGTGACACACATCCAAAAAAGATGGGTATATGACCACACACTGGCCAGCCTCATACGTGGCCATAAACCAGCTTGAAACATGGCCACACACTATCAGACACACGGACACAATGGCCACAAAAGAAATACCAACCATCCGGACACATGGCCACAATGAACCATCAGGACACATGGCCACAAACAATGAACCAGCCGAACACATGGCCACAAAACAATAACCAACCGGCCACATGGCCACAAAACAATCAACCAGCCGGACACATGGACACAAAATAATCAAACAACCTGACACATGGCCACAAAACAATCAACTAGCCGGATATATGGCCTCACACTCAACCAGCCGGACACATAGCCACAAAATAATCAACCAGCCGGACACACAGCCACAAAATAATCAACCATCCGGCCACATGGCCACAAAATAATCAACCATCCGGCCACATGGCCACAAAATAATCAACCAACCGGACACATGGCCACAAAATAATCAACCATCCGGCCACATAATAATCAACCATCCGGCCACATGGCCACAAAATAATCAACCAGCCGGACACACAGCCACAAAATAATCAACCATCCGGCCACATGGCCACAAAATAATCAACCATCCGGCCACATGGCCACAAAATAATCAACCAACCGGACACATGGCCACAAAATAATCAACCATCCGGCCACATGGCCACAAAATAATCAACCATCCGGCCACATGGCCACAAAATAATCAACCAACCGGACACATGGCCACAAAATAATCAACCATCCGGCCACATGGCCACAAAATAATCAACCATCCGGCCACATGGCCACAAAATAATCAACCAACCGGACACATGGCCACAAAATAATCAACCATCCGGCCACATGGCCACAAAATAATCAACCATCCGGCCACATGGCCACAAAATAATCAACCAACCGGACACATGGCCACAAAATAATCAACCATCCGGCCACATGGCCACAAAATAATCAACCATCCGGCCACATGGCCACAAAATAATCAACCATCCGGCCACATGGCCACAAAATAATCAACCATCCGGCCACATGGCCACAAAATAATCAACCATCCGGACACACAGCCACAAAATAATCAACCAACCGGACACATCGCCACAAAAAATCAACCAACCGGACACATGGCCACAAAATAATCAACCATCCGGCCACATGGCCACAAAATAATCAACCATCCGGCCACATGGCCACAAAATAATCAACCATCCGGACACACAGCCACAAAATAATCAACCAACCGGACACATCGCCACAAAAAATCAACCAACCGGACACATGGCCACAAAATAATCAACCATCCGGCCACATGGCCACAAAATAATCAACCATCCGGCCACATGGCCACAAAATAATCAACCATCCGGACACACAGCCACAAAATAATCAACCAACCGGACACATCGCCACAAAAAATCAACCAACCGGACACATGGCCACAAAATAATCAACCATCCGGCCACATGGCCACAAAATAATCAACCATCCGGCCACATGGCCACAAAATAATCAACCATCCGGACTCACAGCCACAAAATAATCAACCAACCGGACACATCGCCACAAAAAATCAACCAACCGGACACATGGCCACAAAATAATCAGCCATCCGGCCACATGGCCACAAAATAATCAACCATCCGGCCACATGGCCACAAAATAATCAACCATCCGGACACACAGCCACAAAATAATCAACCAACCGGACACATCGCCACAAATAATCAACCAACCGGACACATGGCCACAAAACAATCAACCGGCCGGACACGTGACTATCAACAATGGTGGTGGCGGGATCCTTCGCCAGCGCTTCATACATAACGCCCAAGACGCCAGCGACGCCGTGCTGGCTCACACCAGCCTCACCAACACCCTCTGGGACGGTTATCGTATTCCCGTCAACATCATAGGTTGATTTCCCTCTATCGTCAGCCTAATATATATATATATATATATATATATATATATATATATATATATATATATATATATATATATATATATATATATATATATATATATATATATATATTTTCTTTCTTTTAAACTATTCGCCATTTCCCGCGTTAGCGAAGTAGCGTTAAGAACAGAGGACTGGGCCTTTGAGGGAATATCCTCACCTGGCCCCCTTCTCTGTTCCTTCTTTTGGAAAATAAAAAAAAAAAAAAAAAAAAAAAAAAAACGGGCCAGGTGAGGGTATTCCCTCAAAGGCCCAGTCCTCTGTTCTTAACGCTACCTCGCTAATGCGGGAAATGGCGAATAGTTTGAAAGAAAAAGAAAAAAAGATATATATATATATATATATATATATATATATATATATATATATATATATATATATATATATATATATATATATTTTCTTTCTTTTAAACTATTCGCCATTTCCCGCGTTAGCGAAGTAGCGTTAAGAACAGAGGACTGGGCCTTTGAGGGAATATCATCACCTGGCCCCCTTCTCTGTCCCCTCTTTTGGAAAATAAAAAAAAAAAGAGAGGGGAGGATTTCCAGCCCCCCGCTCCCTCCCCTTTTAGTCGCCTTCTACGACACGCAGGGAATACGTGGGAAGTATTCTTAATCCCCTATCCCAGGGATAATATATATATATATATATATATATATATATATATATATATATATATATATATATATATATATATATATATCACACTTGGACGCATTGACTTCCGAAAACCTGGCATTTCTGCTGCCTTGCCTTTTATCCTGTGTCGGCCATATCTCCCCTGCAACCAGGGCCAGACCCACCCTCTGGCTGTGATGTCAGAAGCGAGAGGTAAAGTTTAATAAAGTATATATTTACCTGACTGAAGGGAGGGAGGGAGTGAGGGAGGGAGCGGGTTTTGTAATGATGTTTGTTATTGCGCACAGATTTCAGACTGGCATTTCCCCAGTTAGAATAATTAATCAGGTCAGTAGATACGACGTGGATGATTGAGTTCTCTTTGAAAACATAAGCTCGTTTTCAATTTTGTGTGTATACCATTATCATGCCCCTGCTTAGTCCGATCTACATACAAGGCTGCCATGGTGTCAGTCACAGCCGTGGGTGACGCCTGGTGAGGCAGGTGAAGTAGTGAGGGTTTGTATCGTGTAGACAAACAGATGGTGATGAGCCAACGTGCCACACCTGAGGTTATATACACTAAAGCATACATCTGACCCCTCACTCACTCCTGAATGTTCCAACATAGTTTTCATTCACGTCTGTGTCTACGGTTCCCCCCCCAGGAGAGAATATGACCAGCAGTAGAAACGGCCGTGGTGTTTGCGTTACGTGAAAAGGATCATCGGCTACCACAATCATATTCGTTGGTAAGGGAAAAAAATATCAAATCCTCTATCAGTATACACACGAGAACCCGAATCTAATACAGTGTGGTCCCTAGTTACTGTCATGGCCACAGCGGGGGATGCTGGCCGCGGGTAGCGGTGGCACACTAGTGATCGAAGGGTGTGAGTGTGTAGTGAGTAGAGGGGGAAAGTCCAGTCTCCGATCACTCCCACGTACACTACAGGAGGAGGAGGAGGAGGAGGAGGAGGCTGGCCATCACCGGGACTCTCCGTCCGTGTGGGTTCCAACCCCGAAGCCTTGAGGGAGGCGTCAGCCCTTGACATGGTGGGGAAATAAGGCATATCAGAGGTGAGAGGCGCCCCTTCACATGTCAATGAGATGCTTGCCGGTGTGTGGGAGTGGTAGACCTGGCGGGTGAGAGGCTGGAGGGGGAGGGAGGGAGAGAAGGTTGTGGCAGCAGGGTGAGCGAGAGCAGTGGTGGCGGGAGGACGTAGTGAAGTGCCACCACCACTGACCAACACACAAACACAGACCAACGGGAAGGAGGAGAATGGGAGGAGAAAGCACGACAAAGACGGGGAGAGATCACTGAAATACGGGCAGAGCACGACGAACAGATTGGGGGAGAACACTTAGAGAACGGTAGAACACAAAAGCCAGACGGGCAGAGAACACTAGAGGTACGGAAGATGAAGAAAAACAGACGGGGAGAACCATCGGGAGAAAGGCTGAACACGACAGACAGATGGGGAGAGAACACTGGGAGAAGGGAAGAGCACGACAACACAGATGGGGAGACAAAACTGGGAGAAGGGCAGACAGATAGGGAGAGAACACTGGGAGATGGGCAGAGCACGACAACACAGATGGGGAGACAAAACTGGGAGAAGGGCAGACAGATAGGGAGAGAACACTGGGTGATGGGCAGAGCACGACAACACAGATGGGGAGACAAAACTGGGAGAAGGGCAGACAGATGGGGAGAGAACACTGGGAGATGGGCAGAGCAGGACAGACAGATGGGGAGGGAACACTGGAAGAAGGGCAAAGCAGGACAGACATCTGGGGAGAGAACACTGGGAGAAAGGCAGAGCAGGACACACAGGAGAGACGCAGGGGGTGGTAAACAACCATCATCAACACTTCAAGAAAAATTCTAACAAAAAAACCCAAAAATCCTTTAAGAAAACTGGAGGAGGAGGTTGGCTCCTCACAGGGGCAATACATCCGGCAACATGGCAGCGACGTCTGGCTCGCGCGCGGTGAGGGAGGAGGGAGAACCTCCGCTGAAAACTTGCTTCCAACAGATGAGTTTTGGACGAGAAAACAAGTGTTTGGTCTGCGGCAACTTAAGACTTCCATCATCATCCCCACCTCCTCCTCCTCCTCCTCCTCGTCCCCGACGCGACTCGGCCTCCGCCGGGGGATCCCTCAACTCACACGGCCAGAGAACAGATGGGAGAGACTTAACCAGAGAAAGCAACAATGGGGTAATAACTTAATGAACTCCGGAGAGGGAGAAGAACAAGGCGGATGATATCTGTTCACGGTTGTTCTGGCAGCGCGTAATTGTTCACACCTGAGCGAGGGCACACCGAGAACACTGGTCAGAGGACGAAGGAGGCGGGGCAAAAGGGGAGGAACACAAAGAAAACAAATGAAAACAATTAAGAGGCCATTACAGGAGTTAACTGGAGACGGACGAGGGAAAACCCAGAGAGGTGGGGAGTGGAGTGAAGGGCAGGAACACTGAGGGAGAGGAACGAGACAGATGGTGGTGGGGAGGAAGTGAAGTGAGAGGCAGGAACACTGAGGGAGAGGAACTAAAAAGATGGTGGTGTCAAGGAAGAGGAGTGAGAGGCAGGTACACTGAGGGAGAGGAACTAGACGGATGGTGGTGGGGAGGACGTGGAGTGAGGGGCGGGAACACTGAGGGAGAGGAACCAGATGGATGGTGGTGGGGGGGAAGTGAAGTGAGAGGCAGAAACACGGAGGGAGAGGAACCAGACGGATGGTGGTGTCAAGGAAGTGAAGTGAGAGGCAGGATCATTGAGGGAGAGGAACCAGACGAATGGTGGTGGGAGGAAGTGGAGTGAGAGGAGGAACACTGAGGGAGAGGAACCAGATGGATGGTGGTGGGGAGGAAGTGAAGTGAGAGGCAGAAACACGGAGGGAGAGGAACCAAACGGATGGTGGTGGGAAGGAAGTGAAGTGAGAGGCAGGATCACTGAGGGAGAGGAACTAGACGGATAGTGGTGGGGAGGAAGTGAAGTGAGAGGCAGGATCACTGAGGGAGAGGAACCAGACGGATGGTGGTGGGAAGGAAGTGAAGTGAGAGGCAGGATCACTGAGGGAGAGGAACTAAAAGGATGGCGGTGTCAAGGAAGTGGAGTGTGAGGCAGGTGCAATAAATGGTAGGAACCAGACAGGACGACAGGAGACAGCTGGGGGAGAGGCCTGCTTCCCCGTCTGACCACCTGTGAACAACCGGAGACCCACCTGGCCGCAAGCACCACAGTCTGCCACGTCAGGAGGGAGGAACTAGCCAAGACAGCAAACACCTCCCTCCCGTGCTGTCTGCCGTCATGAGACAGGAAACATCATCACCAGCTAGGCTATCAGACAGCGGGTTAACGACGAGGCAAACTGTCCACCGTCATGAGAAGCAGGAAATAAGCAGCAGCAGGAGGAGCTAGGGCGTCAGGCAGCAGGCACTGTGTCCGTAAGCGTGTCTCTCCGGGACCGGTTTCCAAGCGGTCATGTTTACCGCGCGGCTCCACCACCCTCACCACTAAGTAATTCCCGCCGGCGCACACACACACACACACACACACACACACACACACACACACACACACACACACACAGACAACTCAGGCTGCTCGGTAAACACAAACAATGTAGACAACAAACGCCAGCAGCAAACATCATCCTCCAGACACAAGTTCGTCTCGGGGATTCACTCCAGCCGCGGGAGAAGGCCAGCCAGGTACAATCCCAAGGACGCAGATTTATATATACATATTGGAGGATATTTACAATTGTAAGACATACGCCAGCAGCCCCCCCTTCAGCACGACCTCTTGCTTGACCCTGGGGAGCCATGACAAGGCCTGCGGGTTGGTCAGGTCAAAAAAAGGTCAATATATCATACCGAAGGGTAGTACGGTCATGACTGAGGAGATATTATCATTATTTACCTTAACTCCACCGGCGGTTACGCCCATAACATAATGCCATTTTGAAATCTTGTATACACACACACACACACACACACACACACACACACACACACACACGGGGAAAATGAAACACGATATCTTACCAAGTGCACTTTCGTGCATTAATCACATCCTCAGGGGAGATACAAGAAAGAAATATATGTCAGCTTAATATACAACGAAGAGACGTATCTAGGACGCCATTTGGTATATAATGGCGTCCTAGATACGTCTCTTCGTTGTATATCAAGCTGGCTTATATTTCTTTCTTGTATCTCCCCTGATGATGTGATTATTACACGAAAGTGCATCTGGAAACTTATAGTGTTTCATTTTCCCCGTGGACTCATAGGAATATACTTGATCACGAGCAAAACTGTGATCCCTTCCAACATATAGCAGCGGATGGAACCATGGAGGCGGAAGTAAGTCACAGGGTGGGGGAGGGGGCGAAGGTTCTGGGAGCATTAAAGAATGTGTGGAAGACGAGAACATTATCTCGGAAAGCAAAAATGGGTATGTTTGAAGGAATAGTGGTTCCAACAATGTTATATGGTTGGGAGGCGTGGGGTATAGATAGGGTTGTGCGGAGGAGGGTGGATGTGTTGGAAATGAGATGTTTGAGGACAATATGTGGCGTGAGGTGTTTGATCGAGTAAGTAATGAAAGGGTAAGAGAGATATGTAGTAATAAAAAGTGTGGTTGAGAGAGCAGAAGAGGGTGTATTGAAATGGTTTGGTCACATGGAAAGAATGAGTGAGAAAAGATTGACCAAGAGGATATATGTGTCAGTGGTCGAGAGAACGAGGAGAAGTGGGAGACCAAATTGGAGATGGAAGGGTGGAGTGGAAAAGATTTTGAGCGATCGAGGCCTGAACATACAGGAGGATGAAAGGCGTGCAAGGAAGAGAGTGAATTGGAACGATGTGGTATACCGGGGTCGATGTGCTGTCAATATACTGAACCAGGGCATGTGAAGCGTCTGGGGTAAACCATGGAAAGTTTTGTGAGGCCTGGATGTGGAAAGGGAGCTGTGGTTTCGGTGCATTACACATGGCAGCTAGAGACTGAGTTAACGAATGTGGCCTTTGTTGTCTTTTCCTAGTGCTACCTCGCGCACGCGCGGGGGGGGGGGGGGGGGTACAGGAATGTATAAAGGCAGCAAGTATGAATATGTACATATGTGTATATATGTATATGTCTGTGTATGTATATGTATGTATCCGTTGAAATGTATAGGTATGTATATGTGCCTGTGTGGGCCTGTGGGGGGTGCCATTTCATGTGTGGCGGGATGGACGAAGGCAGCAAGTATGAATATGTACATGGGTATATATGTATATGTCTGTGTATATATATGTATACGTTGAAATGTATCGGTATGTATATGTGCGTGTGTGGGCGTTTATGTATATACATGTGTATGTGGGCGGGTTGGTCCATTCTTTCGTCTGTTTCCTCGCGCTACCTCGCTAAACGCGTTAGACAGGGATAAAGTATAATAATAAAAAAAAATTGGTACATAGATAGAGAGACAGATGAAACAAAGATGGACAGATAGATAGATAAACTGGTAGATAGATAGACACAGATGTTACCAAACTCTGCCTGCTCGAAGCTAAGAGCATGGGTGAAAGGTCACCTTCGGAGAGGTCGCACCATTGGGAGGACAGTCTCGTCATAAAGTTCTTCACTCCCAGGGTGTCTACATCTCCCTGCTACAAGACGTAGCGCAGCTAAAGGCTGCATGAGCCTTTATAAAGAGGTCATGCGTACCACGAGGACCTTACAGAAATTGGCCCATGGACAATGACGTGTGTGTGTGTGTGTGTGTGTGTGTGTGTGTGTGTGTGTGTGTGTGTGTGTGTGTGTATACAATAACGTCCTGCCTCAAAAGTCCCTTCTGTTTCCCCCCCGAGGCTCCGGCAGCGCCCAGGGACCCAGCCAAACCCACCGGTCGAGACAAAATAGGTTATGCAGTATAGTGACACTGTGTTCATCTATGTTCAAAGAATACAGGGCAACTGAGAGGTAAGTACTCAATTTCTTCCTATATTTATTCATTTATTTTGCTTTGTCGCTGTCTCCCGCGTTAGCGAGGTAGCGCAAGGTAACAGACGAAAGAATGGCCCAACCCACCCACATACACTAGTATACACATACACGTCCACACACGCAAATATACATACCTATACATCTCAGCGTATATATATACATACACACACACAGACATATACATATATACACATGTACATAATTCACACCGTCTATATATATATATATATATATATATATATATATATATATATATATATATATATATATTGTGGTCATCCCGGGATAGCCCTCACCACAGCGACACTGCTCGACCGTACTTCAACCCGCCGTAATGCTCACAGTCCAGATTCCCCGTCACGAGTCCTCCCAACCCACAACTAGCAAACCTCACCTCTAATTCCTCCTGACATAAGGGCGATGATCCCATAAGTGGCAGGAGGGAACAGGAGGGAGTGGGGTGGGGGGAGGCACTGGAGGCGAGAGCGGCATCCAGAAGGATCGGTGAGGGAGGGAGGGAGGGAGTGAGGGAGGGAGGCCCGTCATGCAGTCACGTGGTGTGGACGGTGCATGACGACCTCGTAACACAGGCCCCCGTCGTATGACATCATCATTACATGATTCTGGCTCTCTCTCTCTCTCTCTCTCTCTCTCTCTCTCTCTCTCTCTCTCTCTCTCTCTCTCTCTCTCTCTCTCTCACACACACACACACACACTATCCGAACTCACCCATCACAACCATAACAACCTTTTTTTTCACAATCACCCAAGTTGTACCCTACTTTCGCAATGAGTAATATTTACATAAATCAAGCGATGCCATGCAGTCGTCGCCCACTTACGACAGCTAAGAAATAAATATGAATCAAGAAATATATTAATACGTCATGTGATCATTCATGAGGTCAGGAGGCCCGGTTTTGTGCAGACGATACAGTTCGTGTTGTCAGTAGGAGGTTATGAGGAGGTGGGAGATAAAGGTGTGGCGAGGGAGGGCCGCAGCCAGCAGCGGTGGGCAACCCAAGCCCGACCCTCACCTCACGACCCGGGCTCTGCCGCCTCCTCCTCCTCCCTCATCCTCCTCCTCCTCCAAGATGACACCTATAGCTCCCTCACACCAGCATCAACCCTAGTGAAGTAGCAGCGGGAGGAGGAGGGTTGAGGGAGGGCCAGACAGGTGAGTGGCAACAGATCAGGAAGGTGTGTGTGTGTGTGTGGGGCGAGGAGGGAAAGTTGTGTGGGACAGGAGGTGGGAAAGTTGGGTGGAGGCAGAAGTGGCGGCGCCAGCGAGACGGTGTGACTCACGGCCACCTTCACATTCTTGACCCGGCAACTGACACGTTTCCTAACCCTAAATACGCCACACCAAAGGCCTATACGTCTCCCTCCTCCTCGCAAACGGCGTACGACACCGTCCGTCGCACACCTGACCGGTGAGGGAGGATGTACCAGCCATGCTACCTGGCAGCCCCGCAGCAACAACCAACATCCCTCACCGCGCACTCGAGGAAACACTTGTGGGATCCGTAACACCAGCAACATTTCGAGACATAAGAGGAGCTTGCCTCCGGCCGTGCAGGAGAGGGCCATGATAGTCATCATCTCCAGGATTATAACTTGTTCTCCATCGCCTAACTGGCAGCCTCTCGACCTGGAGGGAGGAGTGAGTGCCTTATACCACTGTGGGACGTTCTCCTCCCTCACCTCTGGTCAAACCAGGTTTTCTCTCTTCTTCAATCTGGTGCAGAGATTGCGATGCTCCTCCGTTCCTCGTCGTCTAGCCAACCATCATCATCGCTTCAACCCTATGAAGACTCATTCGCCCCGAATGACAATGCGATCTCACGCGAACATGTTCCTCACAAACAAGAGTAAAAGAAAAAAAGAAATGAAAAAAAACTTCATCGCGCTCACCTCCTGTATTATCTCGGGAAAGTAATAAACGCAACCCCGAGATTTGTCTTCATCTAAGAGGATTGGCTTCAGCCGACAGCGCTTTCCCCTCAGCGAAAATTTCCTCCCCCACACACCAACAAGGGACTCCCGCTCCCGCCCGCCCGGCCTTGCCTGCAACACCGTCTTCAGCCACAGAGGCTCAGCCGCTGACTTCCTTAAGCATTTAATCGCCACCCTAAACAAAGGCCTGCTCCTCCTCCTCCTCCTCCTCGCGCTGGAATTCTAACTAATCAAGAATTTGTTACAGACGACCATTTTCTTTGTGCCTCCAGTCAAAACTTGAGCTAGTGGGTTAGAGCCAGGCAGCCAGCCTCAGGTGGCCGGCCGGTGTGTGTGTCTGTGTGTGTGTGTGTGTGTGTGTCTGTGGGTCTTTGTCTAGTGCTGGCAGACAAAGACCGCTGGGGACGGCCTCAGTTTTCCAATACCTTTGTAGGTTTCCCACAGTCTTCAACCTGGCAGGAACCAAGTGCTTGCTGCCCTCCGGCCCAAACAGGCAATCATGCTCATCGCTTTCTCTAAGCTCCTGTGTGTGTGTGTGTGTGTGTGTGTGTGTGTGTGTGTGTGTGTGTGTGTGTGTGTGTGTGTGTGTGTGTGGGATAGAAAACACACACATGCAAACACAGCAAATGAAGGTTCAGAAAATCAATGGCTTAAAATAACGGGAGAGAATAATTGGCTATTTTGGGAGGAGGTAAATAAGTGTGCGTGTGCGTGTGTGTGTGTGTGTGTGTGTGTGTGTGTGTGTGCGTGTGTGTTACCGAGGTATGGGAGACAGCCTCCTGAACAGGAGGAACAAGTGGATATGATGACGCAAGAAGGAACGTCCAGCAGCTGCTAGTACAGACGGGGTGGAGGCTGACAGAGCACACAAGAACATGAGGGGGAATCGAACACGTTACGAGGGGGGGTCCGAGGTATGAAGGACCAGCCACCTCCCTACAACGGATGGCTATGCCAACATGTAGGTACGGCGGCATGGAGAAGCCGCCGTCTACTGTACACAGGTAAGTAGGCTACAGCCCAACTCAAAAAGAGTTACCGGAGAATGAATAAGTCTGTGTCAGCACAGCGGGAGGGTACATGGAAGTGCTGCTCTGACTGATCCTGTTACCAGCGATTACTGGAACCCCCTTCTCTCCCTCTCCCTGTACGTGGAGAACACACGGTGGCTTGGTGAACGGAGGGAGAGGCAGTGTCAGGTCTGTTGAGCTAAGATGTAATGGGGGAGAAACAATTAACTGTGTCAAGTTATGGATTAAGGAGAGGCACATATGCTCGGGGCTAACCGTTTCACAGTCTCGGGTAATCTGGTATGAACGGAGGCGGTGGTTCTACTAGTGTATGGAGCGTCATTAGGTCTCAGCACCGAGACTGTTGCCAGCAACTTCTACGATAGTGGCATCATGTGAGACGAGAGAGAGGCAGTGATCATGTGTCATCATGTGAGACGAGAGAGACGGAGTGATCATGTGGCATCATGTGAGACGAGAGAGAGGCAGTGATCATGTGGCATCATGTGAGACGAGAGAGAGGCAGTGATCATGTGTCATCATGTGAGACGAGAGAGAGGCAGTGATCATGTGGCATCATGTGAGACGAGAGAGAGGCAGTGATCATGTGGCATCATGTGAGACGAGAGAGACGGCAGTGATCATGTGGCATCATGTGAGACGAGAGAGACGGAGTGATCATGTGGCATCATGTGAGACGAGAGAGACGGAGTGATCATGTGGCATCATGTGAGACGAGAGAGACGGAGTGATCATGTGGCATCATGTGAGACGAGAGAGAGGCAGTGATCATGTGGCATCATGTGAGACGAGAGAGACGGAGTGATCATGTGGCATCATGTGAGACGAGAGAGACGGAGTGATCATGTGGCATCATGTGAGACGAGAGAGACGGAGTGATCATGTGGCATCATGTGAGACGAGAGAGACGGAGTGATCATGTGGCATCATGTGAGACGAGAGAGACCAGTGATCATGTGCATCATGTGAGACGAGAGAGAGGCAGTGATCATGTGGCATCATGTGAGACGAGAGAGACGGAGTGATCATGTGGCATCATGTGAGACGTGAGAGATGCAGTGATCATGTGGCATCATGTGAGACGAGAGAGGCAGTGATCACATGGCATCATGTGACCATGGGGCATCATGTGAGACGAGAGAGACGCAGTGATCACGTGGCATCATGTGAGACGAGAGAGACGGAGAGATCATGTGGCATCATGTAAGACGAGAGAGACGGAGTGATCATGTGGCATCATGTGAGACGAGAGAGACGGAGTGATCATGTGGCATCATGTGAGACGAGAGAGACGGAGTGATCATGTGGCATCATGTGAGACGAGAGAGACGGAGTGATCATGTGGCATCATGTGAGACGAGAGAGAGGGAGTGATCATGTGGCATCATGTGAGACGAGAGAGACGGGGTGATCATGTGGCATCATGTGAGACGAGAGAGACACAGTGATCACGTGGCATCATGTGAGACGAGAGAGACACAGTGATCATGTGGCATCATGTGAGACGAGAGGCAGTGATCATGTGGCATCATGTGAGACGAGAGAGACGGAGTGATCATGTGGCATCATGTGAGACGAGAGAGGCAGTGATCATGTGGCATCATGTGAGACGAGAGAGACGCAGTGATCACGTGGCATCATGTGAGACGAGAGGCAGTGATCACGTGGCAGCATGTGAGACGAGAGAGATGGTTCGTGCATGTCTACCCTCACAATATCCGCTCTCCCGTATAACTTAACATACTCAAAAGACTAATAAAAATTCGAACACACACACACACACGTGTGTGTGTGTGTGTGTGTGTGTGTGTGTGTGTGTGTGTGTGTGTGTGAAGACAGATTATCTCCATAATGATGGAGGACTATACTGTGCCCTGCATTACGGGGACAGAGGTCCCCGGTGCTGGTCCCTGGAGCAGGGGACTGTACAGACAAGCTGTCAATGATTTCCTCGGAGGCGGATGCAGCGAAATTGATTTCTGATATGTCAATCGGTGGGAGAGGAGCGTTTACTGGGTCGTCCATGTCGAGGAGGAACGTCGCCTCGCTGCTTCGTATTGCTCACAAAATGTCATACATTTCCCTGTTGTTTTCTGTTTCTTGCACACGCCTGTTCTTCCTCGTCGGGGTCTGTTGATTCCGGATATGTGCTGGATTCCTCATCCATCGTTTCGACTTCATTTTGCAGCCTCTGTCTACTCTGAGGGAGCGAGTCGGGTGGTGGGGCAGACGAAGAGGACCAAATGTTCCCCTTCATGACACTTCGCTCTCCTGCCAGTCACTTGGCAAGGTGTAATGTTGTTGTCTGGGTGTATTGGTGTTCGGACGTGTTGCTCACTGTTACCCTCCAGGTATGTGTGGCTGTCGAGGGTGTGTGTGTGTGTGTGTGTGTGTGTGTGTGTTTCCTTCCCGGTATGTGTGGCTGTCGAGGGTGTGTGTGTGTGTGTGTGTGTGTGTGTTTCCCTCCCGGTATGTGTGGTTGTCGAGGGTGTGTGTGTGTGTGTGTGTGTGTGTGTGTGTTAGATCCGCTGTACAAGGCCTGGTACCAGGGCAGTACCATCGGAAGCTGAACACCAACAGAGCCGAGCCAGACCGTCTACACCTCCTTCATGCCGTGAGGTCAACAGGATGCTTCTGGTGAAGAGCTGGGCATTACGAACTGATTCCTCCCCATTCGTCAACTGTGTCCTCGCGGTATTCTGCTCCATCACCGGTTATTGCAACCCTGCGAAACACGAGCGACGAGAGGAGAGAGAGAGAGAGAGCATTTCCCTTCCCGTTTCTCAAGAGCTAAGCATAAATTATTCAGTTCCTCCCACAGCCTCCCGTCAGCCTCCACCACTGCCATGATGCCTCAAGCCTTAAAACATTTATTTCCCAGAGAGAGAATTCCCCCCCCCAATCTACGTCTGTGCAGGTTTCGGCGTTCCTTTCCTCAATTGTGCGACGTGGCTACCTGGTGGTTCATCACGTCCGAGATCACCAAATCACAGTTCATCTGAGAATGACTAGCACAACAAACACAGGCCACACCTGTCTGCCACACAAGGTCTTCCCCGGTATGGATGTGAACTGTGGTGCTCCCTGCACCCAGGAGGGTCAGGTCAAAGGCTCGGGGTCATCGTATCCAAGGGTCGTCCCGTCGTCCTAGGGGTCAAGGGTCGTGAAGTCGTGAGTGTTTAATTGGTTGAATCACTGGAGTTGGTATTGCATCCCAAGCGTCAGCTGTCTTGACCTGGTGGGGCAAGTTCAGAGCATACCATCTGACTCATCACAGGCGGAGGGAAGCTGGTGCAGGTGGTGTCACTGTGGCGGGGGGGAGATGAATACTTGACTGACGTCACTTGCTGGAGGGAAGTTCGCGCAGTGTGGAGGGTACGGGAGGAGAGACACGGGGAGAAGGGAAAGGGAGCTGGCTCAGGTCACGGGTGGAGGAGGGAAGCTGGCGTGGAGCGGTGAGGAGGAGGAGGAGAAGGGACGGTGAAGGGAGGGAACGAGGGAGGGAGGGAGGGAGGGATGCCTGACGTCAGTCGTACCCAGAGGGAGCGTGTCAACGGACTCACTCAGACAACATGCAATATCAAGCAGGAGTGCCTTCAGACCTGCCTGGGGTGCCGTCAGGGACATGTCACACTACGGGCACGGGGAAATGATACGACGTAACCAGGAGGAAAACGGGAAGATAATTACACATGCCAATGGTATATGTGCTGAAGAAAACGTGTGGCAGAAAAAAAAAAAATAAAAACTACGCACGAATATAATACGAATGAAAGAAGGAAAGAAGCGAAGAGCCGGGTCGGTCGGCTAACCGTCCTACTGTGGCGGGTCATTAACTCAGGGCTCCCTCACTCACTCTCCCCCTACCCCACACCACCCCCCCAACACACGCGTGTTAAACACCCAAAAAATTACCACCTCCTCTGTCAAGGTCATTACTGCCACCCCTTACCCTCCACTGTGGTGCCACCCGCACCAGCGGAACAGCACTGCTCTTCATGGCTGGTGTGTGCATCCAGGTATGGACGTATGCACGTCCATCATCAACACACACACAGACACACCCCACCCACACACGGGTTCCCACATTTGCCCACAGCCGTGGGCAATACGACCAGGCTCTATGCCACACCGTTAGACTCCTCGCTAAAGCCCACCTGTGACTCTACTTCGTAAACATCAGCGTCATCTTAAACGTCCATGTTCGCGGGACACAAAACGCGTCTGCAAGTTTTTTCTTTCTTTTTCACCCAAGACCTTTCAGGAGGCTTGAGTCGCGGCGACAAAGGATCCACTTGCTAAAGACTTCTTCACTGAAGGATCCAGGCAGGTGGTGGGGAGGGTTGGTGTTGGCAGAAGTGCCCGAGCCGTTGTCATGGGGAAAGTCCTGGAACAAGAGAGAGGCCCCTGTGCCAACATCTCATTAGCTACCCCAAAGGAAGCGCATGAACAGTGTTCCCCCTTACCTGCTGGAGGCCAGGAGGAGCGGCAACCACACACACACACACACACACACACACACACACACACACACCAACCACTCCTGACACGCCTGCGTCAGCACCGACCGTCAGGAGAAGAGGTGGGAGGATGGGTTGGAAACACGGGACGAGAAGCAACTGAATGCGACGAGAGAACCAAAGGCCAGGACGAAAGAGGTTGTCGTCTGCAGCAACACTGACCACGACGGAAACGAGACACGAAAAAAAAAAATACGATCCGGACGAAAACGTCTTGGAAAATGACGAAGGAAAACAAGGAAAAAAAATATCGCTAAAAGGTTTACTACTGTGTTGAAAACATGGGGGGGACGCGAGGGATGAAACCCCCCTCCCCCATTTCAAGCACGAAGACGACGACACAGGGGAACCCCACCCGCATCAGCATGGACATAAGACGCGAGGAAACCCCACCCTGAAGAGATGACTCAATGAAACCCCACCCGCGCGCGAGAGATGACGCAAGGAAACCCCATGCAGGCAATACGACAACATGCAAGGAAACACCAACCAGACAAGGACGGAAGATGTGACGAAACCTTACTCAGACAGGGAGGGGGAGCACGGAAACCTCACCCAGGCAGGGAGAGGGGTGCACGAAAACCTCATCCGGGCAGGGAGAGGGAGCACGGAAACCTTATCCAGGCAGGGAGAGGGAGCACGGAAACCTCACCCAGGCAGAGAGAGGGCGCATGGAAACCTCACCCAGGCAGGGAGAGGGCGCACCGAAACCTCACCCAGACAGGGAGAGGGCGCACGGAAACCTCACCCAGGCAGGAAGTGGGTGCATGGAAACCTCACCCAGGCAGGGAGTGGGTGCATGGAAACCTCACCCAGACAGGGAGAGGGCGCATGGAAACCTCACCCATACAGGGAGAGGGCGCACGGAAACCTCACCCAGACAGGGAGAGGGAGCACGGAAACCTTACCCAGGCAGGGAGAGGGAGCACGGAAACCTCACCCAGGCAGAGAGAGGGCGCATGGAAACCTCACCCATACAGGGAGAGGGCGCACGGAAACCTCACCCAGACAGGGAGAGGGCGCACGGAAACCTCACCCAGACAGGGAGAGGGCGCACGGAAACCTCACCCAGGCAGGGATACAAGCCAATGAAACTCCACCCAGGCAAAGACAAGATACGCAAGGAAACCACACCGAGGGCAAAGGCATGGAAGGAACACCCCGATGGAAACCACACGCAAGAAAAGGATACGACGCTGGGAAACCTCCACCGCCCACCGCGCAAGGAGAGAGGACACCCAGATGCTCACTTCGGGTATGACCTGGAGGGACGCAAGGAGATCCTCGCAGGATATGCCAGGAAACCTAACTGAGGCAAGACAAGGATAGGCAAGGAAAGCCATGTCAAGCGAGCGAGGACAGGGAAGACGCCAGGGATATTCATACCAGGAGACGAGAGGAAACCTAGCCTTGGCAGGGACGGGATATGCGAGCTGGGATGACATCGAGCATACCCATCCCAGGGCGACCCATACCATCCCCTCCTCCTCCGCCGCCATCATCCCTCCCACCTACAGTGTGATGGCACTAAGCATAACCATCCCAGGGCGACCTCTTCACCATCCCTCCCACCTACACTGGTCGACTGGTGCCACATGCTTGCTACATATAGGACATCGGAGTCATGGTCTTGCTAACTGCTCCACTGGTGATCCTTACTTCATCATGAGTGGACCACTAATGCCACCTCTCACAATATACCAGGACCACTAGTAACAACTCTCACAGTATACCTGGACCATTAGTGCCACATCTCACAGTACACCTGGACCACTAAGAACAACTCTCACAGTATACCTGGACCACTAGTACCACCTCTCACAGTATACCTGGACTACTAGTACCACCTTTTACAGTATACCTGGACAACTAGTCAGTATACCTGGACAACTAGTGCCACCTCTCACACTATATCTGGACCACTAGTGCCACCTCTCACAGTATACCTGGACCACTAGTGCCACCTCTCATAGTATACCTGGACCACTAGTGCCACCTCTCACAGTATACCTGGACCACTAGTGCCACCTCTCACAGTATACCTGGACCACTAGTGCCACCTCTCACAGTATACCTGGACCACTAGTGCCATCTCTCACAGTGTACCTGGACCACTAGTACCACCTCTCAGTATACCTGGACCACTAGTGCCACCTCTCAGTAAACCAGGACCACTAGTACCACCTTTTACAGTATACCTGGACCACTAGTGCCACCTCTCACAGTATACCTGGACCACTAGTGCCACCTCACACAGTATACCTGGACCACTAGTGCCATCTCTCACAGTATACCTGGACCACTAGTGCCACCTCTCAGTAAACCAGGACCACTAGTACCACCTTTTACAGTATTCCTGGACCACTAGCGCCACCTCTCACTGTATACCTGGACCACTAGTGCCACCTCTCACAGTATACCTGGACCACTAGTACCACCTCTCAGTATACCAGGACCACTAGTACCACCTTTTACAGTATACCTGGACAACTAGTGCCACCTCTCACAGTATAACTGGACCACTAGTGCCACCTCTCACAGTATAACTGGACCACTGGTGCCACCTCTCACAGTATAACTGGACCACTAGTGCCACCTCTCACAGTATACCTGGACCACTGGTGCCACCTCTCACAGTATACCTGGACCACTAGTGCCACCTCTCACAGTATACCTGGACCACTAGTGCCACCTCTCACAGTATACCTGGACCACTAGTGCCACCTCTCACAGTATACCTGGACCACTAGTGCCACCTCTCACAGTATACCTGGACTACTAGTGCCACCTCTCACAGTATACCTGGACCACTAGTGCCACCTCTGACAGTATATCTGGACCACTAGTGCCACCTCTCACGGTATACCTGGACCATTAGTGCCACATCTCACAGTACACCTGGACCAGTGGCATGGCCACCAGAAGGCTATGTGGGTCAGATGAGGTTCATAACGTAGCGAGATCAACAGTTAGTGAAGATTCACACAGGGGTAATGAGCATAATGAAGCAACACAGGTGGCAGCGACGTGAGGAGGAGGAGGAGGAGGAGGAGGAGGAGGAGGAGGAGGAGGAGGAGGAGGAGGAGAAGAAGAAGAAGAAGAAGAAGAAGAAGAAGAAGAAGAAGAAGAGGAGCGACAACGCGAGAGACAGATTCGAGGACAACCAACAATTTTTCCAGACTGTTACTGATATACAGATTGTGACGGTAATACACACAGCCAAAGCCGGGTTGTCATAACCCTGTTTAGCCGCCATTCTTACAACCGTAGAGCCCACAAACGTAGAGCAAATAGGAATCATTTGGACGGCACGGCACAGGCACGCGCGGCACAAGACAACGTACAGAGGAAATGGGATGACAGCGGGAGCAAAGAACCGCGAACGTGATATAAGAAACAAATGCCCCGGCAATAGCGCAGCTGGGCCGGGCTCAGCTGTTCACGGCGGTATTAAATATGGCGGCTGGAGCAGCGGCTGCTGGAGGACGCAGCTCACGCACACACACACACCCGTTAAATATTTCACCACCGATACCGAATTTACGACGCCGCCCCGCCCAAGCCGGGCCAACTCCTGCAGCAGAAGGGAGGGAAGCCACCAGCAGCAGGTGTGTGCGGCTAGTATCCTCACTGCGTCTCGTATTATCTGGCTGACTCACACGTACCAGAGAGTGGCGGGGCAGTGCCCCTGGGTCGACGTCACATTCCTCACGGTACTGGGGAAGTACCACCGCCAGTGAGTGAGGCAGGAGGGACAGCGGCCTGCGCGGGACACATTGCCAGTGGTGAGCACGACTCTACCGGTACAGACTGGGGGACAGGTGGACGAGTTGTGGTACAATGGCAACAAGGACCAGGTGTGTGGCAGGGGAGAAGGGAACCACTCCCCCTCACCCCGACAATGCTGGTTGCAACTAGGACGAAACTTGATCAGGAGGGGGAGTGATGTTGCCTGCAACGCTCAGCCTCAAAACGGAGAGGAAAACAGGGAGGGATGCTCCCCTTGTGTGCACCTCTTCGATCACTTGGGTCCCGTGCCGACGCGGCGCGGATGACGGTGTGGTGACGATGCAACAATGAGGCGGGGGTGTTTAATTCTCGTGACATCTACGTCCACAGCCTTGACCACCACACCTCGTGATAAGACTTAATGACCGCGAGGCCACAACAGTGCTACTCCACCTCACCCAGGTGAAGAGGGCGGGCCTAGGGCTGTGGCTGTAAAGAGTGTAGACCATAATGCCTCCTCCTGGGGCCGTGGCCTCGATCGACTCACTGCACAACAGGACAGGCTCGGACACCTACCAACTCCTTTACATACAACAGGTAAACCTCTCCAGCAGGAGGGTACGACCCCAGAGCACAATGGTGCGACCCTCCAGCGTATGATGGCCTGATCCCACAACCATCAGACCATCATAACATAACCCTCGTGCTCAATGGGGTAGACACAGATCACTGGGCGGCGTCTGCCTCTCTCTACTGACGTAACTAATTAACTACCTTTCGAATCTATCCATTTTTCTTTTCAACTTTTATCTTTTTATCAATATTACTCAGTTCTCAGCTTGCATGCATTGCCTCGAGTGAAACCAACCTCTCACTATATATACATACATACAGAGAGAGAGAGAGAGAGAGAGAGAGAGAGAGAGAGAGAGAGAGAGAGAGAGAGAGAGAGAGAGAGAGAGAAACACGATAAGCCGAGTGCACTTTCGTGTAGAATCACATCGTCAGCGCACTCTGCTAAACGCGTTTCATTTTTCCTCGTGGTTATCTGCAAACATTAGATATCCCGCATCACTCTGACCAACTGCAGCATATATATATATATATATATATATATATATATATATATATATATATATATATATATATATATATATATATATATATAATTGCCTTTCCCACCCTAGCACACGCACAGTGCACAAAACAGGAGCCCTCCACCCACAGCCAAGCCCTTCAGCCTACTCCATGGTTTACCTTCACCACTTCCTCTGCTGCGGAACTTTTAAGACCAAAGACACACGTATACAAGGCCAGGGAGACAACAATACCTTCACACGTGCGACCCATCCTCGCCCTCACCTGCGGTGACCTCTACCCCTACACGCTCTTCAGTGTATCCAGGGCCCTCACAGCCCCTTATTCCACCCTATGACTCACATCCAGCCCACGTGGCTCCATACTCTGCCACCTCCACTCCCTGGTATCCGACACACGCCACTTCCTCCTGATCCCTCCTATTCAAACTTACACTATCCTTTTTTACCTCCCCCTCCTGCACTTCATTACCTTACTTTTTTGCTCGCATTATCTCTCAATTTCCTCCTTACACTCCTCCACCAGACTCTGCCACCAGAGCCATGTCGTCTGCAAACGGCAAATGACTCACCTCCCAGGCCCTGGCTCCACCCTCAGCATACTGTAAACCCGCCCCTCGCCTCTACACCCCTACCGTTTGTCTCCCTCGCCACCCCGTCCATGAAGAGGTTATACAACCGTTGCGACATCACACAACCTCGACGCAGACCCGCCTTCACAGAGACCCACTCACCCTCCTCCCTACCCATTCACACTCCTTCCTGCATGCAGGAACTTTCTCCCCACACCATATATTCATACCATCTTCCATATGGTATATCTCTCAATTCTCTGATACCCTTTCTCCGAGGCTACAAATGCCACATACATATCCTTCTCTTCCTCAATACTCAAATAATTCTTCGAGGCAAACACCTGGTCCATACGTCCTCTACTGCTCCTGAAACGACAGTGCTCCTCCCAAGTCTGCTGCTCCATGCACGCCACCACCGGCTCAATCACCACCCTCCTGTACACATTACCAGGTCTACTTCGAAAGATTGGTACTCTTCCGTAGCTCCATCATTCTCTTTCTGTCCCCCCTTACATGCATACACGAAGGACTTATAACTCTGTGGTTCCAACAGTCATGGATGTATCCAAGAGAACTAACTATGAGTTGTGCCACTCCTCCGGCACCTCACCTTGGACCACACGAACGCTGAAAACCTACTGCCTAACCAATCAACTGCAGTTCCAGCCACTCCAGCCACTCAGCCACATTTCATCTCATGTAAGCCTTTCAAGACCTTTCCTTTTACCATATTATTCACCGTGAATCCCTCAGTCCTACATGACACTTTGTCCCACACACACCACGTCCTTTCCCCCTTTCATCGAACACATTCAGCAGTCCTTCCAAACAATCATTTCGTTCCTTCTTCAAATCCCCTTTGTCTGTTGCCAATTTCCATCCACCCTCCCCACTGAAGCCCACATCTGTTCTCTTACCCTCCCTTTACCCAAAAAATGTTCTTAATTCTCTCTGAAGTTCTTTTATACTCTCTCACCCTATCTCTCTTAAGTCCACCTTCCTACCCAATCTTTTTCTTGATCTGCAATTTTCTCCTGTAATTCCCCTCAGTCCAATGTATTCCTTCCCTACAGATATCATCCATACACCTCTATTTTCTCCCTCTATCTCACGAGTGATTCCATTTACTTAATCCGCCATTCCTATCGTGTCTCATAACTTTCACACCACACCTTCTGAATGTCACACACACACACGCTTCACTTGCACATTCAAGTACTGGTTACCTAAAGTCCTTCCAATTCTCCCCTAATATCTTGTAACTTATATACTATGCCATCCTCCAATCTACCTACAACCCTTGGTATCACAGCACACAAAGTCACTTTTCCCAACTCGTTCCTCTCCACCACTTCCTTCACATGTTTGTTTATTCTCATCTTCTTAAACTCAGCACAAACTTTCACATTTGTCTCCACCGAGAAATTGATCAGGCCTTCCACCTGCTGGCGCTCTAAGCACGTTCACATCCAACAACCTCTCCTTCTCACGCCTATCGTAATATTATGCCCGCTGGATCCAAGCCCACCGAATGTATACTCATGTATAAAACTGTTTATACTAACCATGTATTCCTGCTCATCATTCCTCTCTCAGCAAATAACTCAGCAAGTTTTCCCACTCTCATACACAACCGGGATCCCATTTCTTTCAATTATACCAATTATACCCTCCAATTATATGCCACATCACCCACCCTTGCATCTAGATTCCCTACGAATGGGGTTCAGTCCCTTGCCTCACCCCTTCCCGAGTGCACTTAGGTCATCTTCACAAGTCACTTCAAGGTGCACCAGTATCAGGTATCCCCCATCTCTCAATGCTTGCTTTCATTCGTACCCACAGCAATGTTGAACTCCCTCACACCCACACTGTTTCTAGCGAGCGGAGATGGTTGAGAAACAGGGTACCTGGCATGAGCGAGGGAGTATAAATAAATAAATATCTATCTATACATACATACATATATATATCTTTCTTTCTTCCATACTATTCGCCATTTCCCGCGTCAGCGAGGTAGCGTCAAGAACAGAGGACTGGGCCTCTGAGGAAACATCCTCATCCAGCCCCCTTCTCTGTTCCTTCCTTTGGAAAAAAAAAAAAAAATATATATATATATATATATATATATATATATATATATATATAGAGAGAGAGAGAGAGAGAGAGAGAGAGAGAGAGAGAGAGGGGGGGGGGGGGGAACAGGGTCCTGTCTCTCTTAGATATATAAATATTCATGCAAAGAACATTTATACATCAGTCTATTACTATAAAGCATTTTTCTCCGATTCCAGTTCCTTCTTCAGTTACACACAATTCATTTCCAATATTTTTGAAGTTATGTAGCTATTTTTTTTTTCTAAAGTTAACACAAAATACGCTTAATCCTTCATTCACCATGCTTGTTTATATATGTGATATTTTAAGAAAATATGTTAATTTTCAACATCCAAAACATCATCATAACCTTAGGTAGTCTTAAGTTCAATTTCCACGGTTGAGGGAGCTGGCTGGCTGGCTGTCCCTGCCACGTCATCAGTCCTGTTGTAACGTAAGACCAACAAAACAACATATTTGTTTGTTATAGACGTTTCCCCACACGATTTCTTTTTACAACTCAATCAATATTTAAACAAAAAAAAAAATTGACAAACCACGATTACTGGATTAATTTATAAATTTTGTTGGCAGGATAAAAAATTTTCTTAATATGAAAATGAAAGAATGGGAGATGGTGGTATGTGTGTGTATGTATGTATGTATATATATATATATATATATATATATATATATATATATATATATATATATATATATATATATATATATATATATATCTTTCTTTTTCTTTCGTACTATTCGCCATTTCCCGCATTAGCGAGGTAGCGTTATCAACAGAGGACTGGGCCTTAGAGGGAATATCCTCACCTGGCCCCCTTCTCTGTTCCTTCTTTTGGAAAATTAAAAAAAAAACGAGAGGGGAGGATTTCCAGCCACCCGCTCCCTTCCCTTTTAGTCGCCTTCTACGACACGCAGGTAATACGTGGGAAGTATTCTTTCTCCCCTATCCCCAGGGATAATATATATATATATATATATATATATATATATATATATATATATATATATATATATATATATATATATATACATTGCTTTGAAGAATGTATGTGAGAAATACTTAGAAAAGCAAATGGATTTGTATGTAGCATTTATGGATCTGGAGAAGGCATATGATAGAGTTGATAGAGATGCTCTGTGGAAGGTATTAAGAATATATGGTGTGGGAGGCAAGTTGTTAGAAGCAGTGAAAAGTTTTTATCGAGGATGTAAGGCATGTGTACGTGTAGGAAGAGAGGAAAGTGATTGGTTCTCAGTGAATGTAGGTTTACGGCAGGGATGT
Organism: Panulirus ornatus; assembly: GCF_036320965.1. Taxonomy (NCBI): domain Eukaryota; kingdom Metazoa; phylum Arthropoda; class Malacostraca; order Decapoda; family Palinuridae; genus Panulirus; species Panulirus ornatus. Next base: position 49,387,374 of record NC_092237.1, read on the forward strand.
GTGATGTCTCCATGGTTGTTTAATTTGTTTATGGATGGGGTTGTTAGGGAGGTAAATGCAAGAGTTTTGGAAAGAGGGGCAAGTATGAAGTCTGTTGGGGATGAGAGAGCTTGGGAAGTGAGTCAGTTGTTGTTCGCTGATGATACAGCGCTGGTGGCGGATTCATGTGAGAAACTGCAGAAGCTGGTGACGGAGTTTGGTAAAGTGTGTGGAAGAAGAAAGTTAAGAGTAAATGTCAATAAGAGCAAGGTTATTAGGTACAGTAGGGTTGAGGGTCAAGTCAATTGGGAGGTGAGTTTGAATGGTGAGAGGCTGGAGGAAGTGAAGTGTTTTAGATATCTGGGAGTGGATCTGTCAGCGGATGGAACCATGGAAGCGGAAGTGGATCATAGGGTGGGGGAGGGGGTGAAAATTTTGGGAGCCTTGAAAAATGTGTGGAAGTCGAGAACATTATCCCGGAAAGCAAAAATGGGTATGTTTGAAGGAATAGTAGTTCCAACAATGTTGTATGGTTGCGAGGCGTGGGCTATGGATAGAGTTGTGCGCAGGAGGATGGATGTGCTGGAAATGAGATGTTTGAGGACAATGTGTGGTGTGAGGTGGTTTGATCGAGTAAGTAACGTAAGGGTAAGAGAGATGTGTGGTAATAAAAAGAGCGTGGTTGAGAGAGCAGAAGAGGGTGTTTTGAAATGGTTTGGGCACATGGAGAGAATGAGTGAGGAAAGATTGACCAAGAGGATATATGTGTCGGAGGTGGAGGGAACGAGGAGAAGAGGGAGACCAAATTGGAGGTGGAAAGATGGAGTGAAAAGGATTTTGTGTGATCGGGGCCTGAACATGCAGGAGGGTGAAAGGAGGGCAAGGAATAGAGTGAATTGGAGCGATGTGGTATACAGGGGTTGACGTGCTGTCAGTGGATTGAATCAAGGCATGTGAAGCGTCTGGGGTAAACCATGGAAAGCTGTGTAGGTATGTATATTTGCGTGTGTGGACGTGTGTATGTACATGTGTATGGGGGGGGGTTGGGCCATTTCTTTCGTCTGTTTCCTTGCGCTACCTCGCAAACGCGGGAGACAGCGACAAAGTATAAAAAAAAAAAAAAAAAAAAAAAAAATATATATATATATATATATATATATATATATATATATATATATATATATATATATATATATATATGCCTTCACCCTCTCAATCAATACCCTCCCATATAATTTACCAGGAATACTCAACAAACTTATACCTCTGTAATTTGAGCACTCACTCTTATCCCCTTTGCCTTTGTACAATGGCACTATGCACGCATTCCGCCAATCCTCAGGCACCTCACCATGAGTCATACATATATTAAATAACCTTACCAACCAGTCAACAATACAGTCACCCCCTTTTTTAATAAATTCCACTGCAATACCATCCAAACCTGCTGCCTTGCCGGCTTTCATCTTCCGCAAAGCTTTTACTACCTCTTCTCTGTTTACCAAATCATTTTCCCCAACCCTCTCACTTTGCACACCACTTCGACCCAAACACCCTATATCTGCCACTCTGTCATCAGACACATTCAACAAACCTTCAAAATACTCATTCCATCTCCTTCTCACATCACCACTACTTGTTTTCACCTCCCCATTTACGCCCTTCACTGAAGTTCCCATTTGCTCCCTTGTCTTACGCACCCTATTTACCTCCTTCCAGAACATCCTTTTATTCTCCCTAAAATTTACTGATAGTCTCTCACCCCATCAGATTGGGGAAGAGCAGTGTGGTTTCAGAAGTGGTAGAGGATGTGTGGATCAGGTGTTTGCTTTGAAGAATGTATGTGAGAAATACTTAGAAAAGCAAATGGATTTGTATGTAGCATTTATGGATCTGGAGAAGGCATATGATAGAGTTGATAGAGATGCTCTGTGGAAGGTATTAAGAATATATGGTGTGGGAGGCAAGTTGTTAGAAGCAGTGAAAAGTTTTTATCGAGGATGTAAGGCATGTGTACGTGTAGGAAGAGAGGAAAGTGATTGGTTCTCAGTGAATGTAGGTTTGCGGCAGGGGTGTGTGATGTCTCCATGGTTGTTTAATTTGTTTATGGATGGGGTTGTTAGGGAGTTAAATGCAAGAGTCTTGGAAAGAGGGGCAAGTATGAAGTCTGTTGGGGATGAGAGAGCTTGGGAAGTGAGTCAGTTGTTGTTCGCTGATGATACAGCGCTGATGGCGGATTCATGTGAGAAACTGCAGAAGCTGGTGACGGAGTTTGGTAAAGTGTGTGGAAGAAGAAAGTTAAGAGTAAATGTGAATAAGAGCAAGGTTATTAGGTACAGTAGGGTTGAGGGTCAAGTCAATTGGGAGGTGAGTTTGAATGGAGAAAAACTGGAGGAAGTGAAGTGTTTTAGATATCTGGGAGTGGATTTGTCAGCGGATGGAACCATGGAAGCGGAAGTGGATCATAGGGTGGGGGAGGGGGCGAAAATTTTGGGAGCCTTGAAAAATGTGTGGAAGTCGAGAACATTATCCCGGAAAGCAAAAATGGGTATGTTTGAAGGAATAGTGGTTCCAACAATGTTGTATGGTTGCGAGGCGTGGGCTATGGATAGAGTTGTGCGCAGGAGGATGGATGTGCTGGAAATGAGATGTTTGAGGACAATGTGTGGTGTGAGGTGGTTTGATCGAGTAAGTAACGTAAGGGTAAGAGAGATGTGTGGAAATAAAAAGAGCGTGGTTGAGAGAGCAGAAGAGGGTGTTTTGAAATGGTTTGGGCACATGGAGAGAATGAGTGAGGAAAGATTGACCAAGAGGATATATGTGTCGGAGGTGGAGGGAACGAGGAGAAGAGGGAGACCAAATTGGAGGTGGAAAGATGGAGTGAAAAGGATTTTGTGTGATCGGGGCCTGAACATGCAGGAGGGTGAAAGGAGGGCAAGGAATAGAGTGAATTGGAGCGATGTGGTATACAGGGGTTGACGTGCTGTCAGTGGATTGAATCAAGGCATGTGAAGCGTCCGGGGTAAACCATGGAAAGCTGTGTAGGTATGTATATTTGCGTGTGTGGACGTGTGTATGTACATGTGTATGGGGGGGGTTGGGCCATTTCTTTCGTCTGTTTCCTAGCGCTACCTCGCAAACGCGGGAGACAGCGACAAAGTAAAAAAAAAAAAAAAAAAAATATATATATATATATATATATATATATATATATATATATATATATTTTCTTTAAACTGTTCGCCATTTCCCGCGTTAGCAAGGTAGCGTTAAGAACAGAGGACTGGGCCTCTAAGGGAATATCCTCACCTGGCCCCCTTCTCTGTTCCTTCTTTTGGAAAATTAAAAAAAAAAAAAAACAAGAGGGGAGGATTTCCAGCCCCCCGCTCCCTCCCCTTTTAGTCGCCTTCCACGACACGCAGGGAATACGTAGGAAGTATTCTTTCTCCCCTATCCCCAGGGATAATATATATATATATATATATATATATATATATATATATATATATATATATATATATATATATATATATATATATATATATATATATTTCTCCTGCATCCGAAAACCAATTGACTCTGGATTCGACATAACAATGAGGTTCATTAAGGTCACCTCTGCTTACGACACGTACTACAGCAGCGTCATCCCCCACCCAAGCACCACGTCCCACACCTCTGCTGGTGTTTATCTTTTAACTCGACGGAGCGAAATGCACGCCCATGAGAACCAGCGGCCGGCCGGCTACGCGCTGACGGCGACTGTCAACGTCTTTATCCGAACACATCACGCGACCACAGAACGGAAGTTCCCTCTCCTTCTACTATTCTTATTCCTTTTTCGACCCTGACAAGAGGTAATACGAGTACGTGGTACGATTCGATGAAATAAATACATACGCATATACACACGCACACTCGAATTCAACAAACCGTTCTTCATTCATTTATTTATTCAGACATACACACAGCACATAAACACACACTACCTAAATGCTTCTCCCACCTTAGCGAGGAAGCATCAGGAATAATTGAACAACGGCTTCATTTACACACACACACACACACACACACACACACACACAATTATCAAGCTCCCGTATATATAAGGCAATGAAAGCAACGCCTACCATCTACAGCGAGGCTCCACACACCACTCCAAGGTACTTCACATGCCCTGGTTCAGCCCAATGACAAGTCGTCCCCCCATATACCACATCCATCCAATTTATTCAATCCCTAAATGTGATTCACTCCATTCTTCCATCTCCCTGTAGATTTCCCTTTCCCTCTTGCTCCCTCCACATCTAAGACACAGATCCTCTTCGTCAATCTTTCTTTGCTTAATCCTCTCCATATATCCGAACCATTTCAGCACACCCTAACCAACTCTCTCGATCACACTCCACTTTTTACCAGGACACATCCTGACACTAACACTCCTTACTTGATCATTAAAACATACTGTCCTCAGGCATTTCATTCCCACCACAGCCACCCTCTCTTTCAATCTTTTGCTCTCAAAGTCTTTAACTCAAGCCCATAAAAGAATGCTGGAACTCCTAGGCCTTCACAGAGACCCATCTTTGTCGCAAGACGTTGAAAAGAAATCATTCCACGTGCTCCTTTAGTGCACCCAGGACCTTAGTCAACCCCACATCCTGTGACTCACTCCAACTTCCATCCGTTGCCACGTCCAACCATGGGTACTTTAAACACTCTACTTTTACAAGGTCATCTCCATTCACATTTACAGTCAGAAACCATCCTGTCTTAACCCCCCCCAAGTGCACCTTATTACGTACTTTCTCCCATCAAGCACTCTCCCAAAGTCAGTCATGAGTTTCGAGAGTTAACCCCTGGAGTCGGCCACCAGAGGTGTGTGTCATATGCACACACCAACTAATTCACTCAATCTCCCCCCCCCCAAACCCCACCCCAAGCATACCGGTGTAGACCCGCCCCTGGCTCAACGGCTAATGCATTCACCTCCCTCACCCTCCCATCCATAATTAAATAACCACGGTGACATCATACACCCCTGACGCTGACGCACACCCCCACCTTCACAGGGAACCACTCACCCTCCTCTCCCTCCAATTAGCACACATATCCTTACTCTCTGTCTTCAGAAACCTCCCATTAACCCCACATGTTCGCAACACCTTCCACGATGCCACTGTCAACCTATCGTGCACTTTATCCACAGCTATATATATGCATATATGTGGTTTCAGAAGTGGTAGAGAATGTGTGGATCAGGTGTTTGCTTTGAAGAATGTATGTGAGAAATACTTAGAAAAGCAAATGGATTTGTATGTAGCATTTATGGATCTGGAGAAGGCACGTAATAGAGTTGATAGAGATGCTCTGTGGAAGGTATCAAAAATGTATGGTGTGGGAGGCAAGTTGTTAGAAGCAGTGAAAAGTTTTTATCGAGGATGTAAGGCATGTGTACGTGTAGGAAGAGAGGAAAGTGATTGGTTCTCAGTGAATGTAGGTTTGCGGCAGGGGTGTGTGATGTCTCCATGGTTGTTTAATTTGTTTATGGATGGGGTTGTTAGGGAGGTGAATGCAAGAGTTTTGGAAAGAGGAGCAAGTATGAAGTCTGTTGTGGATGAGAGAGCTTGGGAAGTGAGTCAGTTGTTGTTCGCTGATGATACAGCGCTGGTGGTTGATTCATGTGAGAAACTGCAGAAGCTGGTGACTGCGTTTGGTAAAGTGTGTGAAAGAAGAAAGTTAAGAGTAAATGTGAATAAGAGCAAGGTTATTAGGTACAGTAGGGTTGAGGGTCAAGTCAATTGGGAGGTAAGTTTGAATGGAGAAAAACTGGAGGAAGTAAAGTGTTTTAGATATCTAGGAGTGGATCTGGCAGCGGATGGAACCATGGAAGCGGAAGTGAATCATAAGGTGGGGGAGGGGGCGAAAATCCTGGGAGCCTAGAAGAATGTGTGGAAGTCGAGAACATTATCTCGGAAAGCAAAAATGGGTATGTTTGAAGGAATAGTGGTTCCAACAATGTTGTATGGTTGCGAGGCGTGGGCTATGGATAGAGTTGTGCGCAGGAGGATGGATGTGCTGGAAATGAGATGTTTGAGGACAATGTGTGGTGTGAGGTGGTTTGATCGAGTGAGTAACGTAAGGGTAAGAGAGATGTGTGGAAATAAAAAGAGCGTGGTTGAGAGAGCAGAAGAGGGTGTTTTGAAATGGTTTGGGCACATGGAGAGAATGAGTGAGGAAAGATTGACCAAGAGGATATATGTGTCGGAGGTGGAGGGAACGAGGAGAAGAGGGAGACGAAATTGGAGGTGGAAAGATGGAGTGAAAAAGATTTTGTGTGATCGGGGCCTGAACATGCAGGAGGGTGAAAGGAGGGCAAGGAATAGAGTGAATTGGAGCGATGTGGTATACCAGGGTTGACGTGCTGTCAGTGGATTGAATCAAGGCATGTGAAGCGTCTGGGGTAAACCATGGAAAGCTGTGTAGGTATGTATATTTGCGTGTGTGGACGTATGTATATACATGTGTATGGGGGGGGGTTGGGCCATTTCTTTCGTCTGTTTCCTTGCGCTACCTCGCAAACGCGGGAGACAGCGACAAAGTATAAAAAAAAAAAAAAAAATATATATATATATATATATATATATATATATATATATATATATATATATATATATATATATATATATATATATATATATATATCGTGCTTGATAAGGATATGTACGTCTTAATCCAACACAAAGAACAGGCAGAAAAAAAGGAGCAAAGACGACACTAATCACACTTCATGGGACGACAAGAACCCAAGTATAATACTTCCCGACACGGTACAGTACAATCTGGGAGATGAAAATGCAATCCCGCGGTTTAACGTATGACCCAATAACAACGCACGAGACGAACGACCTTCTGTGCACAGGGCTGAGCGTCTGCTCAGTTGCCGGTGCTCGCTTTTTTCCATGACTCTGCCGCCCATAACGTATTTTTTTCCCTTCGCTGTTTTCTTTCTCTCGTATACTGTGACAGACCCCAGGTTGAAACTGACACTTATTTCACTTTTATAAAAACATATTTTCTTTTCTCTTTCCTTCCGTATTATACCTCTGTCCCTAAACATAGGCTTCAACCACAGCATTTATCATCATTACCTCGGTTACACAACCCCGCAATAATATCACGCACTTGACCAATAAATAAATCTCTCTCTCTCTCTCTCCCTCGTATTTCTCTAAAGAGCTTTTGCCACATTAACTACCCCTGCTTTACTAAACCCGTTATCCTGCAGTTATGATTATAGCCTTACCCAAGAAGCCATTGTCGTTTCCATCAACAATTTTATGCCACTAATTATGATAAGGCGTTTAGCAACATCCTAATTTTTTTAGGGGGGGGGCCGGCCATCATACTTTCCCCTCCTTAATTTTTGTTACGAGCGCCCACCGTTACGCTGTGTTGTTACCAGCACTCACCCGTCACGCTGCTGTTGTAACCAGCATCACCCGTCACGCTCTGTTGTTACCAACACTCACCCGTCACGCTGCTGTTGTTACTAGCACTCACCCATCACGCTACTGGTGTGTTACCAGCACTCACCCATCACGCTGCTGTTGTAACCAGCATTCACCCGTCACGCTCTGGTGTTACCAACACTCACCCGTCACGCTCTGTTATTACCAACACACCCGTCACGCTGCTGTTACCAGCACTCACCCGTCACGTTGCTGTTGTTACAAGCACTCACCCGTCACGCTGCTGTTGTAACCAGCATCACCCGTCACGCTCTGTTGTTACCAACACTCACCCGTCACGCTCTGGTGTTACCAGCACTCACCCGTCACGCTGCTGGTGTTACCAGCACTCACCCGTCACGCTGGTGTTGTAACCAGCAGTTACCCGTCACGCTGGTGTTGTAACCAGCAGTTACCCGTCACGCTGGTGTTACCAGCACTCACCCGTCACGCTGCTGGTGTTACCAGCACTCACCCGTCATGCTGCTGATGTTACCAGCACTCACCAGTCACGTTGCTGTCGTGACCAGCACTCACCCGTCACGCTGGTGTTGTTACCAGCACTCACCCGTCACGCTGCTGGTGTTACCAGCACTCACCCGTCACGCTGCTGTTGTTACCAACACTCACCCGTCACGCTACTGTCGTAACCAGCACTCACCCGTCACGCTGGTGTTATATTTTCATACTGGGGAGACAGCTTGGCCAAAGGTAACGCCACTGTGTATCATCATAAAACAACACATACAGACATCTAATAAAAAAAACTTGAGCACTCGAACATGAAATTATGTGACGCACTTCCAGCCAACGCGGGCGCCCCCAACCTCCTTGGCGGCTAGCCCAGGGGGGACGCACAAACCCACATCCCGTTTTCTTCAAACCACCCGCGCGTTTCGGAGAAGAATCGCTCCATCGGCAAAGCCATGCCATTCAACACCACCGTGGGCTTGTATGACGCCACCAGCCTCCTCCCCCTACCATGAACACTCCACCGGCCAGCACGTATCATCATCTCTGAGGAAATATGTAAATTGCAGGAAGTGTGTATGTGTGTGTGTGTGTGTGTGTGTGTGTGTGTGTGTGTGTGTTTATGGAAAATTGATGCAAGTCACTTCTACCCCGTAGCGACGTCTAGTGCAACGACCACAGCTGAACCAACCTTCCCAGACTGACTACACACACCAATATGGCAGACTGACTACACACACCAATATGGCAGACTGACTACACACACCAATATGGCAGACTGACTATACACACCAATATGGCAGACTGACTACACACACCAATATGGCAGACTGACTACACACATCAATATGGCAGACTGACTACACACACCAATATGGCAGACTGACTACACACACCAATATGGCAGACTGACTACACACTCCAGTATGGCAGACTGACTACACACACCAATATGGCAGACTGACTACACACCAATATGGCAGACTGACTACACACACCAATATGGCAGACTGACTACACACACCAATATGGCAGACTGACTACACACACCAATATGGCAGACTGACTACACACACCAATATGGCAGACTGACTACACACACCAATATGGCAGACTGACTACACACCAATATGGCAGACTGACTACACACACCAATATGGCAGACTGACTACACACTCCAGTATGGCAGACTGACTATACACACCAATATGGCAGACTGACTACACACACCAATATGGCAGACTGACTACACACTCCAGTATGGCAGACTGACTATATACACCAATATGGCAGACTGACTACACCCCAATTTGGTAGACTGACTATACAAACCCCAATATGGCAGACTGACTACACACACCAATATGGTAGACTGACTACACACACCAGTATGGCAGACTGACTACACACAACAATATGGCAGACTGACTACACTCTAATATGGTGGACTGACTACACACACCAATATGACAGACTGACTACACCCACCAATATGGCAAACTGACTACACCCCAATATGGCAGACTGACTAAACACACCAATATGGCAGACTGACTACACACACCAATGTGGCAGACTGACTACACTTTAATATGGCAGACTGACTACACACACCAATATGGCAGACTGACTACACACACCAATATGGCAGACTGACTACACACACCAATATGGCAGACTGACTACACTCTAATATGGCAGACAGACTACACCCTAATATGGCAGACTGACTAAACCCCCCAATATGGCAGACTGACTACACACACCAATATGGCAGACTGACTACACACACCAATATGGCAGACTGACTACACAGCCCAATATGGCAGACTGACTACACCCCCCAATATGGCTGACTGACTACACACACCAATATGGCAGACTGACTACACACACCAATATGGCAGACTGACTACACAACCCAATATGGCAGACTGACTACACCCCAATATGGCAGACTGACTAAACACACCAATATGGCAGACTGACTACACAACCCAATATGGCAGACTGACTACACACACCAATATGGCAGAATGACTACACACCAATATGGCAGACTGACTACAACCCAATATGGCAGACTGACTAAACACACCAATATGGCAGACTGACTACACAACCCAATATGGCATACTGACTACACCCTAATATGGCAGACTAACTACACCCCAATATGGCAGACTGACTACACAACCCAATATGGCAGACTGACTACACCCCAATATGGCAGAATGACTACACACCAATATGGCAGACTGACTACAACCCTAATATGGCAGACTAACTACACCCCAATATGGCAGACAGCTCGATCCCTACATGACAACAATCAATATTTATAAAAACGTGTTTAAACTGCCTCACTTACCATCTTCAGTTATTGGTCTTGAACTATTTTTCACGAGGGAGGAAAAATACGTAAATAAATATGTATATCAACATAGGATAATAATGGGATATTTGGGTCTAGCCGGACCTACAAACACCCCTAATATAATAAGCTTAAAACTTACAACCAGGGGTTTGGGGTGGTCAACAATTTAGCGGAGCCATGTCACACTTGAACACTCTCAGTGACACAGTCAAGAGACTTTTAAGTAAACACTGGCAGCACTATCCATACGTTCACTAGGCTTCGCTTTACATAAAGTACGTTCGTCCAGTGACAGTTGCTAGGCTTCACGCCATATTCTTTTTTTTTCAGTCCAGTGCTACGCTTCAAGATGATGCTACGCTTCAAGACATTTTCTTTTCTGTTGAGTGCTACGCTTCTACGCTTTAAGACATTTTTTTTTCTGTCCAGTGCTACGTTTCAAGACATTTTCTTTTCTGTCCAGACATTTATTCTTTCGGTATGTAAAACTGGTAAATCGTCAGAACACACCAATGATAAGGCTGAGACTATACAAATTACATTATATATATATATATATATATATATATATATATATATATATATATATATATATATATATATATATATATATATATATGTACGTGTACGTGTATGTATGTGTACGTGTAGGAAGAGAGGAAAGTGATTGGTTCTCAGTGAATGTAGGTTTGCGGCAGGGGTGTGTGATGTCTCCATGGTTGTTTAATTTGTTTATGGATGGGGTTGTTAGGGAGGTGAATGCAAGAGTTTTGGAAAGAGGGGCAAGTATGAAGTCTGTTGGGGATGAGAGAGCTTGGGAAGTGAGTCAGTTGTTGTTCGCTGATGATACAGCGCTGGTGGCTGATTCATGTGAGAAACTGCAGAAGCTGGTGACTGAGTTTAGTAAAGTGTGTGAAAGAAGAAAGTTAAGAGTAAATGTGAATAAGAGTAAGGTTATTAGGTACAGTAGGGTTGAGGGTCAAGTCAATTGGGAGGTGAGTTTGAATGGAGAAAAACTGGAGGAAGTGAAGTGTTTTAGATATCTGGGAGTGGATCTGGCAGCGGATGGAACCATGGAAGCGGAAGTGGATCATAGGGTGGGGGAGGGGGCGAAAATTCTGGGAGCCTTGAAGAATGTGTGGAAGTCGAGAACATTATCTCGGAAAGCAAAAATGAGTATGTTTGAAGGAATAGTGGTTCCAACAATGTTGTATGGTTGCGAGGCGTGGGCTATGGATAGAGTTGTGCGCAGGAGGATGGATGTGCTGGAAATGAGATGTTTGAGGACAATGTGTGGTGTGAGGTGGTTTGATCGAGTAAGTAACGTAAGGGTAAGAGAGATGTGTGGAAATAAAAAGAGCGTGGTTGAGAGAGCAGAAGAGGGTGTTTTGAAATGGTTTGGGCACATGGAGAGAATGAGTGAGGAAAGATTGACCAAGAGGATATATGTGTCGGAGGTGGAGGGAACGAGGAAAAGAGGGAGACCAAACTGGAGGTGGAAAGATGGAGTGAAAAAGATTTTGTGTGATCGGGGCCTGAACATGCAGGAGGGTGAAAGGAGGGCAAGGAATAGAGTGAATTGGAGCGATGTGGTATACCGGGGTTGAAGTGCTGTCAGTGGATTGAATCAAGGCATGTGAAGCGTCTGGGGTAAACCATGGAAAGCTGTGTAGGTATGTATATTTGCGTGTGTGGACGTATGTATATACATGTGTATGGGGGTGGGTTGGGCCATTTCTTTCGTCTGTTTCCTTGCGCTACCTCGCAAACGCGGGAGACAGCGACAAAGCAAAAAAAAAAAAAAAAAAAAAAAATATATATATATATATATATATATATATATATATATATATATATATATATATATATATATATATATATAAGCAGCAATTTCTCATGACGTGTCTTAAACAATGTTCATTGTGACGGTGTTCAAGAACCAACCCCTCATAGATTTCATATCTTGTTCAATGTCTCTCTCTCTCTCTCTCTCTCTCTCTCTCTCTCTCTCCATTGTAATCTTTCACGTCGAGGGGCTCCAATTCGGGACCAAAGTCTTCATCAAGGCCAGGTCTTACCTAAAATAAAAAGAAAAAATAATAATATATATGGCTCAAACGATAGAAAGATAAGAGGACAATGGGAAAAGTTTCGCTATAACCTACTTTCCAGAAGAACAGTTTATCGTATCCAGCTTCAAAGTGAACACTGATGGAGTTCACAGTAACTCCTGACACACTTCGTAGCTGGTCCTGCCAATCCCGGCGCGCACGTCATCATGATGAACCAATTTACCGACGAATCTTTTAACTCAGATTTATGTTCACAGTCACCGTGTCGAATCATTTTACATATGAATCTTTACATACACTCGGATTTGTGTTAACATACACGAGACTATGAACTTGGCAACGGTGGCCTGAGGTCTCCCAGTGTCGGCAGGGCAAGCCAAACATAACATCACCTTCCTCCCTCATTCATTTTCACCTGAATATCTTGGGGTCATATTCTCCTAAGAAATTATTACGACTTCATCCCATGACTTTACGACCTCTCAGCCACAAACAGGTTCCTTGCCTCATCATTTCCTGATGCTAAAGTCACTGCTCTTGCAATGGGTACAAACCTGACAGCAATACAAAGCGTGAACACCTGCAGCGCCTTCGGCAGGTGTTTCCGTATCGGGGGAAGATCCTCCCCCGATCCTAATCCCACCCGTCAACTACGGAGGGATCCGCCGAACACTGTCAATATTAGCGGCGGATCCAGGAGTAACTGGAAATGTGTGTCGGGTTCTAGGTAGGACAAGTGGCTGCCGAAGGTGGTCTGGGGCTGGACGAGTACTGTGGCTGCCTGGGGCACTGGCAGGGTACTGGAAGGGTACTATGGTGGTGTACTGGTCTCACAACACCTACAGTAACTCGCCATCTTCCTCTATCTGTACTGGTTTACGTAAATCGTCTCACAATCACCTACAGTAACCCGCCATCTCTAACTGTGCTGGTTTACGTAAACCGTCTCACAATCACCTACAGTAACCAGGCATCTCTAACTGTACTGGTTTTACGTAAACCGTCTCACAATCACCTACAGTAACTAGCCATCTCTAACTGTACTGGTTTACGTAAACCATCTCATAATCACCTACAGTAACCCGCCATCTCTAACCGTACTGGTTTACGTAAACCGTCTCACAATCACCTACAGTAACCAGGCATCTCTAACTGTACTGGTTTTACGTAAACCGTCTCACAATCACCTACAGTAACCCGCCATCTTTAACTGTACTGGTTTACGTAAACCATCTCACAATCACCTACAGTCAACTCGCCATCTCTCACCAACACCCATGCTTAACCTTCAGAGCACAACATGTCAACCCTTGGCTGTGATGGCCAAGCATATAAGGTTGCTCAGTGGTCAACGTTCCAATATACACATGGGGGGTTTGTCATCGTGTACGCGCACTGAACATTGCCATCCATAACGCCCACCTTAGATTGGGTTCGCTGGCTACCTGAAATGACTGTGTTGCTTCCACACACTGGCTAGCGATTCAGTGAGCAACTTAAATCCCGTGTTCGTGTCTCCTCGGGCTTACTCCGTGTTCGTTTTCTTTCCTCTATACACAGACTCAGGGGCTTCTACCGTTCCACATACCTCAGACAATGTCATCCTTCAAGAGGGAGGCTGCTCTTACTATCTCTTTTCTTTAAGCAAAAAGGAACAATACCGAATCTTGACACGCGTCAGTGTCGGTGGTGAGTCCACGGGGAAAATGAAACACGATAAGTTCCCAAGTGCACTTTCGTGTAATAATCACATCATCAGAGGAGACACAAGAGAAAAATATAACAGTCAGTTGATATACATACCAAATGGCGTCCTAGCTTCGTCTCTTCGATGTATATCAACTGACTGTTATATTTCTCTCTTGTGTCTCCCCTGATGATGTGATTATTACACGAAAAAGTACTTGGGAACTTATCCGTGTTTCATTTTCCCCGTGGACTCATAGGAATATCTTGATCATGCACAAAATTGTGATCCTTTCCAATATATATATATATATATATATATATATATATATATATATATATATATATATATATATATATATATATATATATAGATAGATAGATAGATAGATAGATAGATATATAGATAGAATGCGACAACATATTTCAGAGTCATCAATCTTTTTTTCCTATGTTCTCTAATTCTCTCAGTATTAACTCTACCATTAGGTGGGTGTTCAAACACCAGTTGTCTGTTGTCCATCATTTAATACATTCAAGCTTTCGCCTTCACATGAGGCATCACCAGGAATCTACAAAAAGATAAAAAGAAAAAAAATAGAAAAAAAAAATACTACGTCACAAAACTTGGATAAGAAAAGTAAAACGCAAAGAAAAAATAATATTAAAACGCCCGCCGACACAGCACATAGCAAATAAAAGTAAAACACTAAACAAATTAACAATCTTCACGAAGGGTACTAATTGACAACCCAGTGTTGTTTCCAACGTCACCGGGACCTCGGCAAGCGCCGGACGTGATGGAAGGAGATGGAGTGGCGGGTGTGTGGCGTGGTGTGGTGGCTCATCAGGACGCTGAGGGTAGGGGGGAGTTGGCCTCTCCTTCTGTGTAGTCACGATGCCATGCCCTAACTCTTGGCTACTTAACAGTTCATGCATTTTTCTTCAACGGTCTCCCCACAGTCAAGTCTTTCCCTTGCATGATTGTGTGGCATGTTTCCCTGCACACACATGCCACACCAAGAGAATTGAGATCTGCAGATGTTAACCCCATGATTTCACTTCTGGTATCTGAAGCTCCTCCGCTGTCAGAGAGGGAGAGAGAGAGAGAGATATATAGCCACCCCTGAGGTAACGCTAAACGCCAGGGACTGTGAGTTTCCTTAGCCGCCCGGAGCGTCCACTGCCACTCCAGTCTGCTATGACTGCCTCTCTCTACCTCCGACTCCCTCACCATTCTTGATGTTTTCACTCTGAAGGAGGACTGAGGGGCCGTGTGGTCACTTGGCACGACTGCCATCATCAAGTCCTGGGACGATGATGGGCTGCCTTGCCAGGGCACGTCTGCTATCACCGCCCTGGCACGTCCGCAACCACCTTCTTCACCTCGGCCTTGTAAGTCTTCCTAGTGTTCACGCTGGTGTTTTTCGCCGCCGAGACAAAACCTCCCAACAACCGTAATTGGACTAACTGCGTCCAGTTTCTATTCTGGACGTGTGTGTGTGCGTGTGTGTGTGTGTGTGTGTGTGGGGGGGGGGGGAGGTGCCTGGTCTACAGCCTATAACTGAATCAAATGATCAGGTCAGGGGTAAGAGGTGTGTTGCACCACTGACGTCAACAGACCACTCACCCTGATGCTACTACACTCCCTCCCTGTCACCAGCACGATACACACCTCCCACCCACACACACACACACAAGACTGCTACAGCTGGATGATCATGCTCGGTGCGACGCCAAAGCCGAGTGGACTCTTACTCAAGGTCAACCAATACAAAATACACGACGTAGATGATATCCTCTCCACACAGAGACTGTAGATGGAAAGGGAATGACAAAAGCAGACTCTAGAACATAAAAGACAAAAGAGCCATTTCGAGGCTGTTACGCCGCCATACAAATGTGCTTGCTTACAAATGCTATCCACTGTGACTCGGGTCAGCCTTGCAGCGTCCTCCTGTGACAGCACAGGATCTCGTGGTCGTCATAAATCGTCGCTGGAGTCAGGGCATCGCGCTACACCACCAGCAAGTGTGAAGGATGAGACAATGAATTTGATTCTCGCAGCACAGGGGCAAGTTTATTGTGCAACTCCCACCCATCCTGTGGAGAGTAGGGCAACAGACTATCAAACCCAGCAACAGAGGACACAACATGCACAAAAGGGATCAAGGAGTGGGTCTCTCAGTGCTGAAGTGCATTAGAAGCAATAGTGTGAGAAAAGGATTAGGTAGCACTTCACCCGCTATTCACCAATTTACATGGTACGCGAACTTTTTACAAACACAAACGAACACAGAGGAATTCACACAGCAACAGGCCACTGGGTCCTTCTGAGACCGTTTGTGGTAACGGGAGATATCAGAAACTCACAGAATAGTGTGGCATACTGATAATTCAAAGAGGATTGCCTGCAAATTGTCATGTCTACCATGGAGGCGCAAATAATGACAGTCGTGGACTTGATGCGAAGTATCTACCAAGTCTATTCTTAAACGTATCTATCGTACTGCTTTCAACCACTTTACCTGCCAAATCGTTCCATACGTCAACAATCCTGTTGAAAAAAAAAAAAGTACTTCGCCTATTTCGAGGTCGGTCATTTGCCCACAAGCATACGTTACTACGAGTAAAATCGGTCGAATCAAGTCTTGAGTAATTTGATAGACCAACACTATCAAAGCCCTTTGGTCACTTTGTGGCATTAGATCACCTTTTAACCTTCTTTATTCTGAGCTAAACAGATTCTAGTCGTTTAATCTGATCTTGTAAGATCTGCTCTTCAGTCTGGGAATCATCTTGGTAGCGCGACGCTCTACTATCTCCATTCTGTCTATGTTACTGACCAACAAGGACTAGATTATGTATCGTGGTAAATGAGGAATGAACATTTTCACCTTGGCAGCTGCATTCGCGGACAAGAGTCCAAATGAAGGCCGGGCCATAAGTAAAACATACAAGAGGTTAATCAAAGGGAAACATAAGAGACAGGGGAAAGAATTTACGAATTTGGAAGAAGGTGAAAAACTTGTATTTTAAAATGTGCCATGTCACAGCTGTTTGGAAAGACATGAGACTGTAGAGAGTTCCAAACCTTCGAGGTGTACGGAAAGAAATAGGTATCAAAACGGCCCACCCCTGAGTTGCCAACGGCCACACAGTAATCACGTGACGCAGCAGTTTGGGGGCACACAAGCAGCCAGCTCTCGGGAGCAAAAAAACAACAGTTCAAGTTATGAAGTTAACGTAAGAGAGTATATTTGTGGGGATGTGGGTCAGAGCTAGAACCATCCTATTACTTCATAAATGAACTGCTTACATTAAGCAAAGCTAAGATCCGAAACAGAACATTATCAAGGACGAAATGTTGACACATATCTTGTAATGTTCGGTACGAATGGTCTCGATACTCAAGTCAGGTACACAACGCTGCATGGTGAGGAAGTAACTTGGTTGGCAAAGTTAACACTTATGCTCAGTATTACCGGGAAGGCAAACTCCCATGAAATATCTTTAGCTCAGCGTAAGCCAGGCGACAAGAGCATCAAGGTAGAGAGAGAGAGAGAGAGAGAGAGAGAGAGAGAGAGAGAGAGAGAGAGAGAGAGAGAGAGAGAGAGAGAGAGAGAGAGAGAGAGTGTGTGTGTGTGTTCTCGCAGTATACAATCATGATGGAAGAGAGATCTGCAAGTGTTAACTCCATCTCGCCTTAATGTCACGTTCTTTAAATATGCATTCGGCGGTAGACCCCAGGGAAGGCAGATGTCTTCGCGCGTCCATCAGCCTCGTCACGCATTCCGAATCCAATATGTGAAGGCATCCAAAGAAACTGGACTGTAAATCCATCACGGGGTAATCATGTTTAGCTCGTGTGGTACTTTAAAAAGCGGGTAGCAGTTATAACCTTATGACAGTGACTCCGTGTTAAAAAACCCTGAGAAGCAATCACATTCCACACTGTCTCCGCTTCGGCCTGTGAGCACCGTGATCTTATATACACCTCAAATATGATGCTCGCTCCTTGGAAAATCCTGAGGTATTAGTATATATATGAGTATATTCACTTCACATATCGGATATATTTCCGGTCCATATAGATATCATAAAGTCTTTTAGAATGACATTCTCTACACCAACATTAGACTTAGGAGGCAAGACAAGCATGGCTGGTGAACAGAATAAGAATGTGGGAGGAGGCTACAGGAGGCAACGGGTCGGCAGGACATGGTAATCCAGAGGAGTCGTCAGGCCGACACGGACCCCCACCACCGTTGGCCACGCCTCATACATCACTTGTCCACACTCCCTGCCCTCACAACACGCAATTATGTAACCGAGACGACATCATCCCTCCCACCACCTCCGCTCTTCCTGAGTGTCTCTTCAGGCTAGCTAGTGAGGAGGTACAAAACGCTCCACTGTGGACACGCTCATGTATGTTATGGACTGTCAGCGCACGGAAAGCTTCACACGCACACACGAGAGAGAGAGAGAGAGAGAGAGAGAGAGAGAGAGAGAGAGAGAGAGAGAGAGAGAGAGAGAGAGAGAGAGAGAGAGAGAGCGAATGACTGAACACAAATACTTTTGTGTCAGGCCCTCAACTGTTTTATATGCGCCATATTCGTTCCATATAAAGTTTTCAGGTATTTCATATCAAGTCTACATGGTTTTGCTTTTTTTTTTAAACATGGTTTTGTTTTGTTTTTTTAAACATGGTTTTGCTTTTTCAACTTTCATCTCACTAATCTTTGTTTCTAATCTCTTCCATTTTCACGAACAGCTTCGACAGGAGCCATTGGGGCTGCGGCTATATGTGTAATCCTTTATGAGCAATGCGGCAATTCAAGATGCTTCCCAGATAACTGTGGAGGGTCTGGATGGAACACTTGAGTGTGCGTATACTCAGGTATCATGGATGACTCTGTGTGTGTGTGTGTGGGGTTGGGGGAGGGACTCGCTACCACTGGTCATCATCAAGGGTGGATGATGTCACAAGCCATCACATACAACAACGCACACCGCCACAACCTGCAGTTGTGATCCCATCACTCCAATGGATGTTGTCATGCCTGCTGGTGGCGTGGCCGGTGTGTGGAGGACCTCCATCCCTGGCCTGCCAGCTGGTGAGGTGGTGGTGTGAGCGACCCTCCACCCCTGGCCTGCCTGCTGGTGGCGTGGCCGGTGTGTGGAGGACCTCCATCCCTGGCCTGCCTGCTGGTGGCGTGGCCGGTGTGTGGAGGACCTCCATCCCTGGCCTGCCTGCTGGTGACGTCGCCGGTGTGTGGAGGACCTCCACCCCTGCCCTGCCTGCTGGTGGCGTGGCCGGTGTGTGGAGGACCTTCATCCCTGGCCTGCCAGCTGGTGAGGTGGTGGTGTGAGCGACCCTCCACCCCTGGCCTGCTGTTATGGCGGGTATGTGGGAGACCAGGCCTCAGTGACTCACGACTGCAGCCAATAAAACACACGAGGGACTAACATCAACGTCATGACGTAATACGTACAAAGGCGCACACTACCATCACACGACCGTCATCCGTCTGGCAACCATACACGCTTGATCATGTGGTGGTGGACTGAAATCACATCAAGGGTGTTCAACCACATCCACGGTCAGGCAACCACGCACACACCTATTCTATAAGGTGGCGCTATTAACTTGCAAATCCCCCGTCTCCTCTGCATCACCAACACACACACACACACACACACACACACACACACACACACACACACACACAATCAGCAACCCCGCATCACGACCACACCACCAGTCCCCAACTCTCCCTGACACCATCGCCCTCCCAGACACACACACACGACTCATGTCACTGCGCCTCTGTAATTCCGGAAATGGTTAAGACCGGACGGCCAATACTGGATCCTCCATCCGTTACCACGCCCGGCTTATCGGCAACCCCCACCTCCCAACCCCCAACCCCCACCAACCACCTCCGTCCGAGGTCACGTACCGCCCGCCTAGCCGCTCTCATATCAATGTCTTTGTTGAGCGGGGCCGACGGTGGTCGTTTGTCCCGCCACAACGTGCATCTCCGAGCGCTCAAACCTCACCATCCTCCCCTTCACGGCCCTGCAGCATCTTAATGCTCACTCATGACACGAAGTCTCCCTGCATGGCCAATGACAGGAGCATGTCTCGTCACATACCCTCACCAAAACATCACCGTAATGACCAAAAATAATGGACCGTCTAGGAGCTTCGTTATGACTCTAATCGAGATATCACGAAGGCAGCCACAGCTCCGAGCGTAGCGGTTCAAACGTCTCCCTCCGTCCGTTAAGCTTGTCCGCCCAGTAGAGTTAAGCTGCGTGAAGTTGAGGTGTGTGCTAGGATTATGGCGCAGCAGGAGACTCACGCCGCTGACACACACACACACACACACACACACACACACACGCACACACGCACACACACACACGCACACCCCTCGAGACGCTGCCGGTATGAATAATTCCCAGCAAGACGAGACAATCCCAGGCCAGACACTCGGCGCGCTGCCGCTGACGACCATCCAGCTCGTCACCCAGTGTGGAGGAGGGAGGCAGGCCACACTGCAGCGGTTGCTGGGGCTCGTCGCGAGCGTACATTAGGCCCTCAACTCTCACGTTCGAGTAACATCAACTTACATCATCATGTCATCATCCGTGTCTGCTGCTATCCATGAGGCAACACGAGCCAGCATATACCGAACCCCCTGTGTACGTGCCACTCAACAACAACATACAACAGTGCGTCTGACAAATGCGAATATTCAGTGGGATAAACTTTCTTCACAGTTCATCACAGATACACACACACACACACACACACACACACACCAACTCTGAACTAAGACACTGGATTCCTTCCTCCTTTAAGCCATCCTTCACGAGATCACAGCTCCCAGAATCGGGCTGTACAGCCTGGAAACCCGAGTGACCGAGTCCTTTCCACGTACAATTCGAAGACGTCCATCAACGGAGCTTATGAAATGTCCAGGTTAACGGCGTTATGTCACAGTATGGGCGACGGTGTGGAACATAACAGGAAACCTTGTGAGTGTGAGGTATGAGGGCTGGTTGTAAACTTGGACTGACGAGATCAAGGACCAAGACGATGGTCAGGAAGCAATAAGAAGGGCCAGGTGGTGGTCAGGAAGCAATAAGAAGGGCCAGGTGGTGGTCAGGAAGCAATAAGACGGGCCAGGTGGTGGTCAGGAAGCAATAAGACGGGCCAGGTGGTAGCCAGGATGCAATAAGACGGGCCAGGTGGTGGTCAGGAAGCAATAAGAAGGGCCAGGTGGTGGCCAGGAAGCAATAAGACGGGCCAGGTGGTGGTCAGGAAGCAATAAGACGGGCCAGGTGGTGGTAAGGAAGCAATAAGACGAGCCAGGTGGTGGTTAGGAAGCAATAAGACGGGCCAGGTGGTGGTCAGGAAGCAATAAAACGGGCCAGGTGGTGGCCAGGAGGCAATAAGACGGGCCAGGTGGTGGTCAGGAAGCAATAAGACGGGCCAGGTGGTGGCCAGGAAGCAATAAGACGGGCCAGGTGGTGGTTAGGAAGGTGGACCAGGTGATGAGGGGAACATGGAGGTCAGCCGAGTGATAAGCACAACCACAGACGTGAACCAAGCGAGCTATGTTATCGCACACTACTATCACTAAGGCACTGATACTAGTGGATGGCGCAGCAACCAACACCTTGACGCTACCCTGGATGGCGCAGCAACCAACACCTTAACGCTACCCTGGATGGCGCAGCAACCAACACCTTGACGCTACCCTGGATGGCGCAGCAACCAACACCTTGACGCTACCCTGGATGGCGCAGCAACCAACATCTGACGCTACCCTGGATGGCGCAGCAACCATCTGACGCTACCCTGGATGGCACAGCAACCAACACCTTGACGCTACCCTGGATGGCGCAGCAACCAACATCTGACGCTACCCTGGATGGCGCAGCAACCATCTGACGCTACCCTGGATGGCGCAGCAACCAACACCTTGACGCTACCCTGGATGGCGCAGCAACCAACATCTTGACGCTACCCTGGATGGCGCAGCAACCAACACCTTGACGCTACCCTGGATGGCGCAGCAACCAACACCTTGACGCTACCCTGGATGGCGCAGCAACCAACACCTTAACGCTACCCTGGATGGCGCAGCAACCAACACCTTGACGCTACCCTGGATGGCGCAGCAACCAACACCTTGACGCTACCCTGGATGGCGCAGCAACCAACATCTGACGCTACCCTGGATGGCGCAGCAACCATCTGACGCTACCCTGGATGGCACAGCAACCAACACCTTGACGCTACCCTGGATGGCGCAGCAACCAACATCTGACGCTACCCTGGATGGCGCAGCAACCATCTGACGCTACCCTGGATGGCGCAGCAACCAACACCTTGACGCTACCCTGGATGGCGCAGCAACCAACATCTTGACGCTACCCTGGATGGCGCAGCAACCAACACCTTGACGCTACCCTGGATGGCGCAGCAACCAACATCTGACGCTACCCTGGATGGCGCAGCAACCAACACCTTGACGCTACCCTGGATGGCGCAGCAACCAACATCTGACGGTACCTTGGATGGCGCATCAACCAACATCTGACGCTACCCTGGATGGCGCAGCAACCATCTGACGCTATCTTGGATGGCGCAGCAACCAACACCTGACGCTACCCTGGATGGCGCAGCAACCAACACCTTGACGCTACCCTGGATGGCGCAGCAACCAACACCTGACGCTACCCTGGATGGCGCAGCAACCAACACCTTGACGCTACCCTGGATGGCGCAGCAACCAACACCTTGACGCTACCTTGGATGGCGCAGCAACCAACACCTTGACGCTACCCTGGATGGCGCAGCAACCAACACCTTGACGCTACCTTGGATGGCGCAGCAACCAACACCTTGACGCTACACTGGATGGCGCAGCAACCACCAGCACCTCGCACATAACGCTAACATTATGACTACACTACTATTATTTGTGCGCCCAGTATATCAAACATGGAAAACTAATTGGCAACCATTTACTTTTTCATGTGTCACCATATCATTATTAATGTATATATTTATTATTTCTTTTGGGCAATAGTGGTTAATGGATGTGATGCCACATAAAGTGCATTACCTCTTCCCCCATCCTATTATCTTAAGTGCACAAGTGAACTGCAGACTAAGGTGCGCTCTTTTAAGGACTTGGGTGAATGTAATTTTGGGTGAGATACAATGCATTTCGTACAAATATAAGAACAAAACGCATTAATTCAATCCAACTCACCTTGGCTAGTGTTGGTATGGTTTCGTTAAGTTTTAAAAGTCTTTATATGTATTCTTTTTCTTTCACACTATTCGCCATTTCCCGCGTTAGCGAGGTAGCGTTAAGAACACAGGACTGGGCCTTTGAGGGAATATCCTCACCTAGCCCCCTTCTCTATTCCTTCTTTTGGAAAATTAAAAAAAAAAAAAAAAGGAGGATTTCAAGCCCCCCGCTCCCTTACCATTTAGTTGCCTTCTACGACACGCAGGGAATACGTGGGAAGTATTCTTTCTCCCCTATCCCCAGGGATAATATATATATATATATATATATATATATATATATATATATATATATATATATAATCACAGGACTCATTCTACTGGAATCCTACCACTTCCAGGCTGCGCTCCTATCAGATGCAGGGAAATGAGGGACACCTTTCGAGCGAGAAGTTCCTGCTTCATCGCCAAGACTGTTCTCACTTTCATCAAGAGACGATGATACGACTCTCGCTGACTGGCGGTATTACCAAAAGCAGGTGGAATCCAGGAACATAAACACCTCCCTTACGTTAGGTGGATAGAACGTATCTTAACATTCATGCGATACCGCTCGTGCGTGTGTGTGTGTGTGTGTGGCTGACACAGTTCCCCTTTTACTTCCACCACAACGAAATTGAAGTGATTTTGTGGCAAACATTTCTCTCACATGTAGGACACATTTTCAAACAATGAAGGTCTGTCTTGCGCTAAAAAAAAAAACACTTCCAACCACATAGAGTCTGACACTAATTCACGCACTTCATGGAGAACCCGACGTAAAGCCGAAGTCATCGCTGAAAGAAACGGAACAACAGAAACAGCGGCAGCGCATGCGCAGAACAACTCAGAGCCTCCACTGCAGACTTTATCTTTCGATTATCTACCGTCAATACAGTAAAATAAAAAAAATAATTCAATTTATAACAACACCAGAATAACTAAAAGTCAAAAAACCCTCAGAGAACTATATAAATAAGATATAAAAAAAATTAAAAAATGCTACTGGTGAACTTCTATTCATACGCCAGAACCTGGGCGGGAAAAACACAAAAAACGAGAAAGGTTTACGCGAATTCGCGATAAACTTCGACTCATTTTTCAGTGAAAATGGAACACTTCTCTTTTCTCTCTCCCCCCCTCCCTCCTCACAAAGCTGTCCATCTCCCGATAACTGAGAGAACTTTTCTTCCACACGAAAAGTCGATAAGTCCAATACGGTGTTGCCGCAACGCCGGGTAAACCATTACCCACTCATTTTTTTTTTTTTTTTACCCGAGAAACTGTCAGCATGGCAATAACATAGCGTCATTCCAGTGCGAAAAATAATCACACGGCGAATAACTTATTGATTAATGGAGCCTCGATGTGTCCACACATATTTGCAAGCTCACGTAATACACAACACACGGAACTGAGTTGAAATTCTTACTTGTATGAACGTTGATATTCGCATGTCCTTTTTTATCTATTCTAAGCCAAGAGGGAATTTGTGTTATGCAGAAGTAAATCCTCAGTCTTAGTTCTCCATATTTTCTACCAGAGCAGCCATGCTAATACAGCTTTCGCTGGGGAAGACGAATTTGGTGCATAACACGAGCCTTTTTTTACATGGTCGATATTTCTTAACTTCCTGTAACTTAACCACTGACGGGTTGATACATCAAAATTATATATATATATATATATATATATATATATATATATATATATATATATATATATATATTTCATATCATTACATGTATTCATTTATATATCATACTTGGTCGCCGTCTCCCACGTTGCCAAGGTAGCGCAAGGAAACAGACGAAAGAATGGCCCAACCCACCCACATACACATGTATATACACACAATAAACCATCATATAACAAATAATCAAGTAACCTTACTCCTAACCAGAGAGCTTCGTTACCTGGACCTCCGAGTTCGCCAAACCGCAACAAATTATTGGCCCCATATTCATTTCCGGCACAAACTGGACACAACACAGGTACCTCTGCTGCGCAAGGGTCAAGAACTCACATAACAGTTCCCGATCTGGGGAAACTGGCCTCTCTGCGTGAGACTGGGAGCCTATCGGTCACCATTAGCCATTCGTCATGAAACATTGAAATTCAATCTGTGGACCTCGAGAAGCGCTGCGCGCGAGCACACACACAATACCCGATCTAATATTTCATACATCTTTCTTTCTTTCTTTCTTCATACTATTCGCCATTTCCCGCATTAGCGAGGTAGCGTTAAGAACAGAGGACTGGGCCTTTGAGGGAATATCCTCACCTGGCCCCCTTTCTCTGTTCCTTCTTTTGGAAGATTAAGAAAAAAAAAACGAAAGGGGAGAATTTCCAGCCACCCGCTCCCTTCCCTTTTAGTCGCCTTCTACGACACGCAGGGAATACGTGGGAAGTATTCTTTCTCCCCTATCCCCAGGGATAATATATATATATATATATATATATATATATATATATATATATATATATATATATATATATATATATATATAGTAGGGCTGAGGGTCAAGTCAATTGGAAGGTAAGTTTGAATGGAGCAAAACTGGAGGAAGTAAAGTGTTTTAGATATCTGGGAGTGGGTCTGGCAGCGGATGGAACCATGGAAGCGGAAGTGGATCATAGGGTGGGGGAGGGGGCGAAAATCCTGGGAGCCTTGAAGAATGTGTGGAAGTCGAGAACATTATCTCGGAAAGCAAAAATGGGTATGTTTGAAGGAATAGTGGTTCCAACAATGTTGTATGGTTGCGAGGCGTGGGCTATGGATAGAGTTGTGCGCAGGAGGATGGATGTGCTGGAAATGAGATGTTTGAGGACAATGTGTGGTGTGAGGTGGTTTGATCGAGTAAGTAGCGTAAGGGTAAGAGAGATGTGTGGAAATAAAAAGAGCGTGGTTGAGAGAGCAGAAGAGGGTGTTTTGAAATGGTTTGGGCACATGGAGAGAATGAGTGAGGAAAGATTGACCAAGAGGATATATGTGTCGGAGGTGGAGGGAACGAGGAGAAGTGGGAGACCAAATTGGAGGTGGAAAGATGGAGTGAAAAAGATTTTGTGTGATCGGGGCCTGAACATGCAGGAGGGTGAAAGGAGGGCAAGGAATAGAGTGAATTGGATCGATGTGGTATACCGGGGTTGACGTGCTGTCAGTGGATTGAATCAAGGCATGTGAAGCGTCTGGGGTAAACCATGGAAAGCTGTGTAGGTATGTATATTTGCGTGTGTGGACGTATGTATATACATGTGTATGGGGGGGGTTGGGCCATTTCTTTCGTCTGTTTCCTTGCGCTACCTCGCAAACGCGGGAGACAGCGACAAAGTATAAAAAAAAAAAAATATATATATATATATATATATATATATATATATATAGTTACGAACATGGTGCGTGTGTGACCACATGTTCGTATATGTGTATGGTGTGTCTCTGTGTATAGTGTACCTCTGTGTAGGGTGTTGTTTCTATTCCTTATCATGGCGAGGAGTGATGTCTTCCCACCAAGCATTAGGCTTAATAATCCTGTTTTGAAGCAGATGTTGACCAGTCCTCCAGCACCCGAACCCTTATCACAGGCGTCAGGTCAAGGCGTGGTGGGGCCAGCTGCGGGGTATTTCACCACCGTATGTCATCGCTGCTGATGTAAACAAGAAGCACCAAGGAGTGTGACTACGCAGAGACTTTACGACCCTCCAACCAATCAGAATTGCTGTTAGTCCCATAGCCAATCAAAGGTAGCGTTGTATAGCAGCAAGGATGAACGCTTGTCTTTACTTGTACCCACTACACGCGCTGAGATTTGATTCCTCTCTCTCTAGCCCAGCGAGGTAAGTGGTCCCCCCTGCTGTAAGCCTGTAAGCCCTGTACTGTACTATAAGCCCGAGTGAAGTGCGCTACATTGAATTGTCTCTGTCATAAGAGTATCACTGAGTTGAACTTGTAACTACGTGTAATGTTATCGGTCAAATTGTCATAAAGGAAAGAGATCTCCAGGCTTGAAATCTTATCTGGAATGTTAACTCATGTTCAGTGTTAACTCATGTTCAATGTTAACTCATGTTCAATTTTAACTCATGTTCAATGTTAAACTCATGTTCAGTGTTAACGTAAATGATTCATGCCTGATTTATGTGTTCACCTTGTACATTTGAGTTCTTTCATTATAAGTAATTCTAACCCTGGTGCTTGTTAATCCCATTACGTTAAGACAGCGTTATCCTGAGTTGTGCAATATAAATCTAACGTCCTTGCAAAGACAAGGATCAGTATAGTATTTGTAACATATGTATGTTACTGGCGACCTTGCTCCAATAGGTATTGAGTTCGTAACAATATATATATATATATATATATATATATATATATATATATATATATATATATATATATATATATATATATATATATATTATCCCTGGGGATAGGGGATTAAGAATACTTCCCACGTATTCCCTGCGTGTCGTAGAAGGCGACTAAAAGGGGAGGGAGCGGGGGGCTGGAAATCCTCCCCTCTCATTTTTTTTTTTTTTTAATTTTCCAAAAGAAGGAACAGAGGGGGCCAGGTGAGGATATTCCAAAAAAGGCCCAGTCCTCTGTTCTTAACGCTACCTCGCTAACGCGGGAAATGGCAAATAGTTTTAAAGAAAAAAAAAAAAAAAAAAAAAAAAAAAAAAAAAATATATATATATATATATATATATATATATATATATATATATATATATATATATATATATATATATATATATTATATTTTTATTATACTTTGTCGCTGTCTCCCGCGTTTGCGAGGTAGCGCAAGGAAACAGACGAAAGAAATGGCCCAACCCCCCCCCCCCATACACATGTATATACATACGTCCACACACGCAAATATACATACCTACACAGCTTTCCATGGTTTACCCCAGACGCTTCACATGCCCTGCTTCAATCCACTGACAGCACGTCAACCCCGGTATACCACATCGCTCCAATTCACTCTATTCCTTGCCCTCCTTTCACCCTCCTGCATGTTCAGGCCCCGATCACACAAAATCTTTTTCACTCCATCTTTCCACCTCCAATTTGGTCTCCCTCTTCTCCTTGTTCCCTCCACCTCCGACACATATATCCTCTTGGTCAATCTTTCCTCACTCATCCTCTCCATGTGCCCAAACCACTTCAAAACACCCTCTTCTGCTCTCTCAACCACGCTCTTTTTATTTCCACACATCTCTCTTACCCTTACGTTACTCACTCGATCAAACCACCTCACACCACACATTGTCCTCAAACATCTCATTTCCAGCACATCCATCCTCCTGCGCACAACTCTATCCATAGCCCACGCCTCGCAACCATACAACATTGTTGGAACCACTATTCCTTCAAACATACCCATTTTTGCTTTCCGAGATAATGTTCTCGACTTCCACACATTCTTCAAGGCCCCCAGGATTTTCGCCCCCTCCCCCACCTTATGATCCACTTCCGCTTCCATGGTTCCATCCGCTGCCAGATCCACTCCCAGATATCTAAAACACTTCACTTCCTCCAGTTTTTCTCCATTCAAACTCACCTCCCAATTGACTTGACCCTCACCCCTACTGTACCTAATAACCTTGCTCTTATTCACATTTACTCTTAACTTTCTTCTTCCACACACTTTTCCAAACTCAGTCACCAGCTTCTGCAGTTTCTCACATGAATCAGCCACCAGCGCTGTATCATCAGCGAACAATAACTGACTCACTTCCCAAGCTCTCTCATCCCCAACAGACTTCATACTTGCCCCTCTTTCCAAAACTCTTGCATTTACCTCCCTAACAACCCCATCCATAAACAAATTAAACAACCATGGAGACATCACCCACCCCTGCCGCAAACCTACATTCACTGAGAACCAATCACTTTCCTCTCTTCCTACACGTACACATGCCTTACATGTGTACGTGTATATTACTTTAGCATTTTTGTTGTTTAGAATTTGCTAGTTCTGTATATGAGAATGATCAATAACGAAAAAGAAGTTACCAAATCTCATATATTCAGATGAACAAAACTTAAAATGTCGACACGACGCCATCCAGCATCTGTCCAGGCCCACCTCCTGCAGCAGTAGCAGTAGCCAGCATGAGCAGTAAACCCTTGACCCAGTGGTACCATCTCCGCTGGTCGCCATTAGACGGTGCACCAGAAAAATAGACACCAGTGTAATGAGGTTGTTGGATTTAATGGCTACCGACCATTGGCTCATTAAGCCAGATACCGCGTTCGAACTCAAAACATACGTTTTCTTTTCGACCTCACTGCGTTTCCCTGCTTTGGCAATGTAGCGTCGGGAATAAACGAATCAAATGGCCTCACTTGCGAACATACAGTCTCTATCCGTCATGTACAATGCACCGATACCAGGGGCTACCACCCTCAACCTCGACCCACACACTTAAGTGTAAGGATTAACCCACCTGCACAGCTTCACATGTCCTCCTTCGGCCCAACGGCAATTCTCTCTCATATTCCACATCGATCTGGTTAATTCTAGCCAATGCGAGTCTCCCGCCTTCCTGAATGTTCAGGATCCGATATTCCAAAGCCTTCTTCACGCCATCCTTCCATCTCCATAGCTTCACCTAACGTGACAACGGTGGCTAAACCCTTAGATTGGGAATACTGAAGGTGGTGTGGTCGGTTGGCCCGGGTGGGCGAGAAGGCGCGAGCCTAGTTTCCGACCACACACGTTCCTCACCTCAGCAACCATCATCGCACCAACCAGCAGCCTAGTTTCCGACCACACGTTCCTCACCTCAGCAACAACCATCGCATCAACCAGCAGCCTAGTTTCCGACCACACACACTCCTCACCTCAGCAACCATCATCGCACCAACCAGCAGCCTAGTTTCCGACCACACACTCCTCACCTCAGCAACCATCATCGCACCAACCAGCAGCCTAGTTTCCGACCACACACTCCTCACCTCAGCAACCATCATCGCACCAACCAGCAGCCTAGTTTCCGACCACACACTCCTCACCTCAGCAACCATCATCGCACCAACCAGCAGCCTAGTTTCCGACCACACACTCCTCACCTCAGCAACCACCATCGCACCAACCAGCAGCCTAGTTTCCGACCACACACTCCTCACCTCAGCAACAATCATCGCACCAACCAGCAGCCTAGTTTCCGACCACACACTCCTCACCTCAGCAACCATCATCGCACCAACCAGCAGCCTAGTTTCCGACCACACACTCCTCACCTCAGCAACCATCATCGCACCAACCAGCAGCCTAGTTTCAGACCACACACTCCTCACCTCAGCAACCATCATCGCACCAACCAGCAGCCTAGTTTCCGACCACACACTCCTCACCTCAGCAACCACCATCGTTTCCGACCACACACGTTCCTCACCTCAGCAACCATCATCGCACCAACCAGCAGCCTAGTTTCCGACCACACGTTCCTCACCTCAGCAACAACCATCGCATCAACCAGCAGCCTAGTTTCCGACCACACACTCCTCACCTCAGCAACAACCATCGCATCAACCAACCAATTTTCACTCGTTAAACAGCTGTTGATATGGGACTTTGGCCAGGAACATAATTTCTCTTCCAATAATCATTATTAACTTATGATTTTCAGATTTTCTTCGATACGTGTTATTATCATTACTATAGCTACTATCGTCACTACAATTATAATTATTATTAATACTACTATCATAATTACCAAACTCTCTTCCAGTTTAACCTACCCTATCACCCATGTAAGTGTAGAATGTGACGTAGGAGACTGGAGGAGTCTCTGATACCCTATCTTGCCTTATCTTAGGTATGCCGAGTTCTGGCTCCCGCCTACCATCGCCGGTCGGTCTGGGGAGCAAGCTGCACTGCTGCTGCTCCACTTCACAGTCTCTCGAGGTGGCGGCTGCGGCCCGCAGGCCTATGGGGCCCACAAGACAGCCCTGATAATAATGCCCATTTGAACGAGTTCCTTATCACTTTCCAAGGGCTGGCACCTAAGGTGTGTGATATTCAGTTACACACATGGATCTGCGTCAGGTCCCAGACGTATACACTGGTGTATGTCGCTATCTACTATCACAATGATGGGAGAGGATGGGAAATACAAACGCTGAAGATGGGAAACCGAGGAAAAGGCGAACTAAGGACACAGGATGAAGGGAAAGAGGGAGGGAAAATGAAGAGAACAGAAGAGGAGAGGGAGACACGAACAGCGGTGTGGTGGGTGAAGAAGAACGTGAAAACCAGATGGTGACCACGAGTGAAGCAAGAGAACGAGAAGGGACCCACAGAAGAAGGATCCACATGGGAGAGAGCCAGTTACGTGAACAGTGAGTTAGTGCCCATTTTTGTCGCATATTTCTCATGTCCAGGAAAATTCCACGACCCATCGGCTGAGCGTATGACCAGGGCGGACTGTGGACATTCATCACACACACACACACACACACGATCAAGACACCAAGTTTCTGACAGTAATGACGTGGCGACCTACTTCCTGCAGTCTGGCATGGCCTCAGCAAGGGGTCGTCTTCACCTCGCCGTAGCTAAAGTGTGTAACTTCGTAATCCTTCACGAGTTAGCTGAGGAACCAAGGACTATGCAGCGTTCATGCGTTCACTTGAACTTCGAGTATGACGGTGTGACCTTTAACCTGATCCTTCCGGGTCAAGACAATAATGGTCAAGGTCATTCTAACTTATGGGTGGTCAGGTCGTGCTCAAGGGTCGTCCCGTCGTGCTGAAAGGTCGTACCGTCATACTCAAGCTTCAGTGTGCGCTCCATTAACACAGCTCTCCGCACCACAAGCTCCAACACACACACACACACACACACACACACACACACACGACAACAGAGCAAGGTAGTCGACCACTCCGCCACACTATTATCTAGACGACCACCATCACCACTCACCTGACATTGAAATTATCGCTAATGTTATCTCTAATTCATTAATCACTGTTAGCAGTGATCATATTGTTGTCCTCGCCTCATCAGTGAATGACAATAACATGTATTCACGACCTCTACCAAGTGCAGTTACATGATATGTATACCTTTAAAAAAACACTAAAAACATTCATCCGATCACTCCGTTGTAGCGTCAACCTACGGCTTCCCTTACATTACACATCTGTCATAGAATTCGCATCAGCAACACATGACTCCCAATAACAGTGGATGGTAGTGGTCTTCACTTCCTTCCCTACACCGGTAAGTTGTGGGGAAGTCTTTACCTTCTCGTACCTAACAGCCACCATCAGACCCTTTCAACAAAACAGGTTCTCCGCTCCCCTTGATTTCTCTTTTCTTCCAACTTCTGTATGTGTTTTCCCATATCTCTTGTATTTCCTGTACGACCAGGTCTCCACGATCACTTACCTCCGTGTCTGGTGCCTTCGAAATGATAAGAACGACGCTGGCGTTACAAGATGTATGGCAAGTCTTAGAGCAAATGCCAGGGGCGTATGAACAACAGTTTCCCAACACACCAACACAACTCTCCCTCAGAAGGCACCACGTACATCACATGAACCGACAGCAACACAATTCCTTGTCGCAATTTAAAGCGATGAACTGACCAGCAATATACCACATAAACCTTTACAGCCAAGTAAAAGACAGCTCAAGTGTACCGTTGCCGACCATTAACCCCTTAATCACGAGCCTTGAGCACACCGGCACGACCTCTGAGCCCGACGGAACGACCTTGACTACGACGGCTTGACCTGTGACCTCATCCCTTCAGGTTCACGTTCATCGTCAAGCCACTCTACCCAGCAGTACTATCGGCGCGCTCCTGGGTTGTTCCGTTCTGTTCCCGAGACGTGCCATCGTGCTCCAGGGTCGTACCGTCGTGCTCCAGGGTCGTACCGTCGTGCTCCAGGGTCGTACCGTCGTGCTCCAGGGTCGTACCGTCGTGCTTCAGGGTCGTACCGTCGTGCTCCAGAGTCGTCGTACCGTCGTGCTCCAGAGTCGTACCGTCGTGCTCCAGGGTCGTACCGTCGTGCTTCAGGGTCGTACCGTCGTGCTTCAGAGTCGTACCGTCTTGCTCCAGGGTCGTATCGTCACGCTCCTGGATAGCACACATACGGTCGTGCTCATGTGTCGTTCCGTCGTCCTCAAAAGGTTAAAAACTCTTCACGTGAGGACGACCTCTTCCTAAGTAGCACCTGGAGCTAACTCATATTCCAGTTCATTTCCCTAGGAAAGAGAGGGCCACTTGCCACTGCCTCAGCCTTACCACCTCGCACTCCCACGCCAGGAGGAGGGAGAACCTCCATATTTCTCCGACGTCGAAAGGCATTTTGCCGAACGTGACGAGAAAGACATAATGTACATCAACACGGCCGCCACACGAAAACTGGAAGTCGAGGAGTTGCGCCAACTTCCAGATGTGGCCCCCTGGATTTATGGACCATTACGGGCGGGTGGTGGCTGGTCCGTCACTCATCCCTGGCCCGACCAGGGTACAGATTCCTTCCATTAACCCAGACCCGGCCAAGCCAACACCCTCACCTCAACCCTTACTCCACAAACACTAAAATACAAAATAACGGTAATATGAAAATCTGCTCTCCCCAGGCCACACCACAACACTCATCAACACTCACCACCTCCCCAAGCACCGCCTCCCCCTCCATATGTACATTATCCCACCCACAGGACCCCTGCCATCCACTATCTCTCTCTCTCCGTTAATTGCCTCCCTGCTACCTACCCGATACTTTCCTTCTCGCTACTTGACCTCCACTTCTTTCACCGCTACTTGACCACTACTTCCCTCCAAGCAACTTGACCACTTCTTCCCTCCCTGCTACGTGGTTTCCACTGCTCTCCTCGACTGACCACTATTTCCCCTCCCCGCTACTTGACCACTGCTTCTCTCCCCGCGACTTAGCCACTACTTACCTCCCCGCGACCTGGCCACTACTCTCCTCCCTGCTACTTGGGTCACTACCACCCTCCCCGCTTCTATACCACTAACTTCCCTCCCCACTATTTGTCCTCCACCCAACTTGGCCAGGTCTCCCCTGTGCTCCCGCCCCGCCCCGCCACACTCCCTGGTTCTCAATTCTCCCACCGCCACAATGGGAGCTGCCATTTGTATCGGAAAAGCGGCCGACTTCTCGGGTCCTAAATAGGCCTCAGTAAGAGAACTGCTAACACGGAAACTTTGGGCTCCACAGTTGAGAGCTTTCTGCTGTTGGTCACGATCATCCTTCACCGGAGGGGCCACAGCCACGCCTGACGCCCAGGCCATACCAGCCTTGACGCCCGCCGTAGAAGGCATGAGCCACCTCTGACGTCCGTCTTCGAGGGCCACAGCTAACCCTTGGCGTCCGCCGCAGAGGCCACAGCCACCCTTGACAGTCCGCCACATGTGGCACAGCCACACCTCCAACACTGAGAGTGCAGCGCCTGGAGGATCGTACAACCAACTGTCCCCCCACGTACAACGATTACTCTATGGGTAACAACATTAACAGTCCGGGGGGCGGCTTCAATACCAAGGTCTTAACTTTTAGCCCCCCATCAGGCTGGTCGACTGACTGGTCGTCTCCCCCTTGAGTCACTGACCACCATGGATAACCCACCTCAAAGAGTCTACCGTAGTCACCAGAAGTGAGTCTACACAATATATATGACGATATCAACCCTTGATTATGACCAAAACTGACACTTGGAAACATGATTCAGGGGGCGACAGGACAAGACTCTCACATTACGTGTTCGTACGGCATTCAGTGGTTTCAGCAGCAGCTGGTCGTCTCCATCCCATGTAGCTCCGTCAGCAGCCTGGCTTCCCTCCTGTGGGCTCTGCTGCTCGTCATGTAGGCTATCCAATACCGCTGATTCACCAGACATTAGAGCCGAATCACCAGTTATTCACATGAGTTTTCATGACATTCCCACGATCTACCCGATTAATATCCAGTATATCTCCTGTGTTCCCTCAGCTGCCATGACACCCGCCTCACCCCCACACCTCAAGTGTCCACGAGAGTGTCACGAATTCACTACTGCGGAGGAACTCGGGAGTTACAGTGTTACTGCGAGTACCCTGGGGTTCACAGGATAACCCTGGCGTTTCATGAGTTACCAAGAGTTACCCATGGAGAGTTACCCATGGTGAGTAACCTGGTGTACTCATGATTACCTGGGAGTTCCACCATTTCAGAACTCCCGCACGATGCATACAACACTGTCATAATACTGTCTGTGTATGACGTTAGACCCAGACGTTCTTAGAAGCAGTGCAGCGTCCCCCACACGACCACAATAATTTCCGAGAGTTCAGCGACTCGGGGTGTCTCTCCGGGTACACGCAGTCCGCCACTGTAAAGTGGGAGTTCCCTGGAGCACACTGGTGTTGTTGCCATGTGTGTTCCACTTTCCCAGTTCCTACGCGTATCCTTTTGGTGGCGACACGACTTAACCAGCAGCTCCCACCGTTAATATCGTTACGTTTACCTGGGTTCACGGGTTCGACACACCAGTGACAAAGATACACTACCCTGGAACACATGGGGACTCCCCTTGAGGTGTCAGACCTGGCAATGTCCCCAACAGACCTTCTGGATCTGACAAGGAGTGTGGCCGAGTTCTAGGGCAGGAACCCGCCCCATCATGTGTGGGAGTGTGGCCGAGTTCTAGGGCAGGAACCCGCCCCATCATGAGGGAGTGTGGCCGAGTTCTAGGGCAGGAACCCGCCCCATCATGTGTGGGAGTGTGGCCGAGTTCTAGGGCAGGAACCCGTCCCATCATGTGTGGGAGTGTGGCCGAGTTCTAGGGCAGGAACTCGCCCCATCATGTGTAGGAGTGTGCCCGAGTTCTAGGGCAGGAACCCGTCCCATCATGTGTGGAAGTGTGGCCGAGTTCTAGGGCAGAAACCCGTCCCATCATGTGAGGGAGTGTGGCCGAGTTCTAGGGCAGGAACCCGTCCCCATCATGTGTGGGAGTGTGGCCGAGTTCTAGGGCAGGAACCCGCCCCATCATGTGTGGAAGTGTGGCCGAGTTCTAGGGCAGAAACCCGTTCCATCATGTGAGGGAGTGTGGCCGAGTTCTAGGGCAGGAACCCGCCCCATCATGTGTGGCAGTGTGGCCGAGCTTCTAGGGCAGGAACCTGTCCCCATCATGTGAGGGAGTGTGGCCGACTTCTAGGGCAGGAACCCGCCCCATCATGTGAGGGAGTGTGGCCGACTTCTAGGGCAGGAACCCGCCCCATCATGTGAGGGAGTGTGGCCGACTTCTAGGGCAGGAACCCGCCCCATCATGTGAGGGAGTGTGGCCGACTTCTAGGGCAGGAACCCGCCCCATCATGTGTGGGAGTGTGGCCGAGTTCTAAGGCAGGAACCCGCCCCATCATGTGTGGCAGTGTGGCCGAGTTCTAGGGCAGGAACCTGCCCCATCATGTGTGGCAGTGTGGCCGACTTCTAGGGCAGGAACCCGCCCCATCATGTGTGGAAGTGTGGCCGAGTTCTAGGGCAGGAACCTGCCCCATCATGTAAGGGAGTGTGGCCGAGTTCTAGGGCAGGAACCCGCCCCATCATGTGTGGCAGTGTGGCCGAGTTCTAGGGCAGGAACCTGCCCCATCATGCGTGGGAGTGTGGCCGAGTTCTAAGGCAGGAACTCGCCCCATCATGTGAGGGAGTGTGGCCGAGTTCTAGGGCAGGGACCCGCCCCATCATGTGTGGGAGTGTGGCCGAGTTCTAGTGCAGGAACTCGTCCCATCATGAAAGGAGGTGGAAGAGGCTTACACGGAGGAGCCGGCCCCCAGCAGTGGACTAACAGATCCCACCCGGCGCAGTAGAACACACCTCACTCCGTGCACCTGAGCGTGTTACTGATGACGTGGGCCAGCGCAGGATAAGGAGTTGCCAGGCACAAACCCCGTCCGCTCTACGTCTGGGTCATGCGATACCATGGCACGTGGTCCTCGCATGACACTGACACATCGCCTTCACCACACCACCTGAAGTTTGAACTAAGTCTTCGTCTGAGGAGGACACGCAGCCGGAGAGGGAGTGAGTGGATGTAGTCGGGCAGTGTGGTGACCGGCGAAGATGGCAGGCAATGCTAGTGTGTGTGTGGGTGGGTGGGTGGGTTGGGAAGTAGGTCACGGCTCCAGGGTTCGTTAACTACAGCCTCAACAAAGGGCTGCGACCCTGGGTTCCCCGGCGGTCCCAGGAGGGGGGGCCCTTGCCCCTCCTTGCTCTCCTCTGCAGGTAAACCTCTTTACGGACAGCCACCTTAGGAGTCTTTGACGCGTCCCTTCTCATGTCCACAAGCGCTCGGCAGCAGTACAGCCTCTCTGTTTCTCGTACGAGCCTTATCACAACATAAAATAACAACCCACCAACTTTAGTCTGCTTTGTGTGAGACATTAAGACGATACTAAAGCCAACTGTCCTTGATAGAATATGAATATCTTCCCGAGGTCTTCGTCATTTAACGGAACACAGACCATTCATCTACTGCCATCCATGATGTGTTATGTGAATGTGGCCCTCCATCTTTACGATCGGTGTGTTGTTGAGGCCTCGCCTCCTTGAGTACAAAGTGTGAGCCCTAATCTACATACGCGAATCTTAACTTCCACATTTGAATACGTGAGTTGAGGATCTGAATTCTTCGATGGGTGAAAAAGCTGAATCAGAGATTCGATGACTGGGATCCAGAAGCGTCGGGAGGAGAGACTGTTGGCCCGAAGGAAGGCTGGTGATATGTCGCTCCTGCACGGACCATCCCCAAAGGGGTCATGGTGCCGGGAATTGAGCGCTCTGCTGCGCGGCAGTAAAGGCTGAAATCCCTCACGTATGTGACTGCACCTGAGGTGAAGCCCTTCATCCTCTCTGTGATGTACACCTTCAATATGGGAAACGTGCACATAGTTTATAGCCACACTATTTCACGGTCTATCTCGGACGTATATCATCAACATATCTTACTCATTTTGTCGTGTGTGTGTGTGTGTGTGTGTGTGTGTGTGTGTGTGTGTGTGTGTGTGTGTGTGTGTGTGTGCTGAGGGAGGGGTGGCAGAACTAATGTACCGCAAACTTTTTATCTTTATACATTATGAGTGTGTCATGCGATGTTTCGTGCTAAAATCTAAATCAACTTTCCTGGTTATTTTTGTTTGTGTTACGTAAGGTCATTCTAAATCAACTTTCCTGGTTATTTTTGTTTGTGTTACGTACGGTCATTCTAAATCAGATTTAAGGTATGCATGGCATTCAGTACTGCATTATAAAGTTTCCTCGTCCCATCTGAAACTATGCTACAACTTTAATCTCCATCTTCAAACCAATATGGAGGAGCATTTGTGTTAACACCTGTACTCAGCAATGCGTCCTCCGATCCTGGAACTGACACTCCAAAATTCGTAAATACTTTCCCCTTGTCTTTTCTTTCTCCCTTTTCATTATTTCCTCTGTACTTCAGTTAAGGCCCGGCCTTGATGTGGACTTTTGTCCTTGACTGGGGCCTTCAACATTAAAAAAAAAAGGGTCAAGGATAAATCTTGGGGCATGTCTGAAGGATTCTTAAGCGTCTGGTCGAAGCAGTACCGAACTTTCATCATGTTGAGACGGAGTTGGTCGAAGCAGTACCGAACTTTCATGATATCGAGACGGAGTTGGTCGAAGGAGTACCGAACTTTCTTCATGCTGAGACGGAGTTGTTCGGTACAGTGTCGGTCAGGCTTCCCTCCTAGATCCTGTCCTGGGGCGTGTGTGACCCACAGCGTTCAAAGAATCCCAGTGACAAGTAAGTGGTTCAATCTCGAGAGCCACCATCACCAGCCATCAACCGCCACACTCCGGCTCAAAGAGCTGACAATTATGGACTCGGTCTCATGATCTCGTTTGAGACTATCGGTGTGACCGAGACGGTACGCCTCACTCCTGTAGCCAAGAGAGATGTGTACCTGGCCCCCTAACCATTCACCATCGCTACTAGTGAAAGACGATCTACACCCAGCAGGCACTGCAGGCTGCAGTGAAGTCTATACAGCCACTAGTATCCTTACACCCCTTTATGGGCATGGACAGCAGTGTCTGCTCCCCTGAGAGGCCAATAATATACACCATGAGCAACAGCAGATCATGCATTAGGCAGAGCTATGCGTGGCGGTGAGGCCAGACGCCCGTGTGTTCGCCATCAGCTTGAAGCATCATGCTGTACATGCGGCCGCTCCGCTGTGATATATACACCTTGCAGCAGCTGCTCCCACTGTGACACAACAAACAGCACAGCTGGTATCTCCTGTACGTTGGGGGAAATACGGCACACTCGGCGGAGCAGTTGTGCCAGCGGTAACATACAGCGGGAGCAGTTGCTGGCATTACCAAGGAGAGTGTGTGTGTGTGAGCCTCCTTCCCCGGCCCTCCCCTGCAGTCTCAGCCACAGCTGGAGGACCATATCTCTCACCCTCTGACACACTTGCCAATACTGCACCTACGAAACCCCGGGCCAGGCGATTACTTTCATGCTCCACTGAAATTTAAACCTCTCGTCTGTTGTAATATATATATATATATATATATATATATATATATATATATATATATATATATATATATATATATATATATATATATATGAGAAGACTGCAAGATGGTCGTCCTTCTATAACCAGATCTATTACTTAAGATTCACCGACACGTGTAAACGAAACTCACTCACCTAAGACTTTCCCACCCAATACCCACGTTCCAGTGGCTCTCAAGGGAATATACCTGCGCTCTCTCTCTCTCTCTCTCTCTCTCTCTCTCTCTCTCTCTCTCTCTCTGAGAGAAAATTATGACATATCAATGAAATACCGCAATAACAATAATAATAATAATAATAATAATAATAATAATAATAATAAGAAGAAGAAGAAGAAGAAGAAGAAGAAGAAAAAGAAGAATTAGTTTGCAAAACAGAAAAGTAAAAAAGAAAAAAAAAAGTAAGGAAAAAGAGGAGGCAGGCCGCGAGCAGCCGAAGAGCGGCCCACCAGCAGGCGGCGGGGCAGCAGAAGCGCTGCCTAGGGGTTGCAACAGGGAACCCAGGTGGCCACCGGCCCCTCCCGGGCAGACAATGTCCGCGGGGTCTTTGGTCCTGTTAAGGTCAGCCTCCCACTGGCTGGCCCCCTGCCTGTCCTGCTCTCTGGCTACCGATCCAACCACCATCCACACCACACCACACACCTCCCTGTCTCACTCACACACTCCATAGCTCTTCGCGTCACAACACCTACCATGCTTCCCTCTGTCCTTCTCTTACCACAAGGGTCGTCCAATTCAAGGGTGCGACACTTCTTCGGGAAAACCTGGGGAGGTTGTTGCAACCCTGTCACCGAGAGTTGGATTAATAATTCCAGCAGGAGGTGAAGTTGGCGACACAGTCCTCCTGCAGGAGCTGAAGTTGGCGACACAGTCCTCCTGCAGGAGCTGAAGTTGGCGACACAGTCCTCCTGCAGGAGGTGAAGTTGGCAACACAGTCCTCCTGCAGTAGGTGAAGTTGGCGACACGTTCCTCCTGCAGGAAGTGAAGCTGGCGACACAGTCCTCCTCCCGGAGGCGAAGTTGGCGACACAGTCCTCCTGCAGGAGGCGAAGTTGGCGACACAGTCCTCTCACAGGAGGCGAAGTTGGCGACACAGTCCTCCCTCGACTCACCAGTGAGGAACTGGACCCTATGCCAGTGACCTTGTGACCCAGTAGGTCACTATATAATGTCATCACTACAGAGGCAGGCTGGAAGTGGCATCAGCGAGTCTCCTATCATCATTTCTATCAAGGAGGAGGAGGAGAGGACAAGACACCACAGGGTGTGTCCTGCTGGAGTGCTAGCACACCACCAGTGTCCATCCCCAGTGTATGGTTGGCCTCGTGGGACGCCCCCCTACCACTCGTGAGTCTCCCTGAGGTTCGCCAGGCCTCTGCTGCTACACCATCCAGGCATCGACCTCCTCTAAAAATAATCAACTTCCCTGGCTCATTTAAGTTAGTCTATCTCTCTCTCTCTCTCTCTCTCTCTCTCTCTCTCTCTCTCTCTCTCTCTCTCTCTCTCTCT
Organism: Panulirus ornatus; assembly: GCF_036320965.1. Taxonomy (NCBI): domain Eukaryota; kingdom Metazoa; phylum Arthropoda; class Malacostraca; order Decapoda; family Palinuridae; genus Panulirus; species Panulirus ornatus. Next base: position 49,428,876 of record NC_092237.1, read on the forward strand.
CTCGTGGCTTCCCCTAAAAAAAAACCTAACCCCACTGGGAACTCAACCATGGCTTTCGTACCACTCACTGCCTTTACTTAAAACTAATTATTTTCTCAGATTCGTCCCTCTTGTCACAACGAAGTCGAGACCTACCCTGTATCGACCCATTCCCAGAATAGCTAGAGGCTTTTTCAGGCCACGGTCTGCAGGCTCACACGCTCATGACAATATGGCTGGTTTGGCAAACAGTGTGGTTCATTATCCTGCTTTCCATCTGTTGGTCTGTATCTCTCGTATCACCAAAGAGGATATGAACAACCCAGGGGTTCCCACAACTCACGTTTTCTTTCGTTGATTGTCTACATCGCACTCTGCATGTCACTGGCGCTACTCTACTTTCCCTTGTCTCCCAAGCCAATCGGGTACGAATTCTGAGAGATACCCTGAGACCAGGCCTTCCAGGGTTCTCCAAGCGAACACATCACCATACCTTCCTTCCAACTGTGGCACCTCGTAGAGAGACGTCGTGACTACATCCAGTCTTACCATGTGAACCCCAGGATGTCTGTCCCTCCCATTCTCTCACTCTGGGACAAGTTGTAATTGGGATCATCCCTCAATGTCCTCCGCTGCCATGTCCCAAGAGGAGACACATCCCTTCACCCTCCACAACACTCCCCGCCGCACGGGACGACACAATCCCTCCAACACACACACACACACACACACACACACACACACACTAAGAACCATACTCGCTATACACATCCCAACAAAACCTTCCTCCCCCTCCCTCACCGCACCCCACCAACAGCCTAACTTCCCCTTCCCCTTCACCGCACCCCATCAACTGCCCCCATTCACTCCCCTCCTCCTCACCTCACCCTATCACCAGCGCCTCACCCTCACCCCCTGGATGTGTCCACCAGGAGTGCTCACCATAAACTGCTCCTCCTCGTCCTTCCTCCCAATTACCTCCCTGGGACGAGTACCGCACGACGACCCTCCCCCCGGCACACACCTCACGGTGACGCAAACAACTGTACGTGAAGTTCATATTTCAGTCGCTTCCCATCACAGTGGGAGACTTCCTCAATCTAGGCAGAGAGTTAATTCCAACATGACAATAATAGTTTCACTAGAGTTCTGGGAGGCATCTACACACACACACACACACACACACACACACACACACACACACACATACATACACACCTCCCATTTCTTTCCCTCCCTACCCATCCATCACGGATGGAAACCAAAGAAAAGGTTATATGGTTCACCTGACGGGACGCACCACCCAGATCAACCGGCCTGGCTTCGATGCTCGGGCTAGGGATTGAGAGAGAGAGAGAGAGAGAGGAGAGAGAGAGAGAGAGAGAGAGAGAGAGAGAGAGAGAGAGAGAGAGAGAGAGAGAGAGAGAGAGAGAGAGAGAGCATAAAAAAAACCAAAAGACTGACGTAATCTCTTTCACCCTCATGGATTTTTCCCTTCCACACGTCTCTCCGTAAAATGGTATTCGCTGCGTCTGCCTACATTCCCGCCCCACAAGCACCTTCCGTCTTCAGTGCGGTGGGCCCAAGCAGCGATTAGGAAGCCGGCCAGCCACCTCCACTGGGTGGGACCACAAGTCTCGAAGTGTAGCGATGCTCTGTGCATGTCCATGTGGGGCGAGTAATGGGTAACTGAGCAGTACGTGTTCTGTGTCTTTACTGTGGCAGCTGCACAGCGGGGCAGGAGGAGTCCTGGGATGTGTTGAATCGGTGTTTGTGGCGATGGTGATGTCCAGAACGTAGACGTGAGAGTGTAACTCGTACATGCCTGGGTAGTGTGGTTTCAGATGGGTGTATCACTGGTAAGGTGGTGGTCTAGCCTGAGTTGGGAGCGGCAGATCTTGAGAGCTTCTCGGGTCGATTCTGGTTGTATATGTTTTGCCACTGATGGGAGTGGGGTAGGGTGATAAGTGTGTGTACAGGTTTGTGAAAGTGTGAAATTGTGGCGTATATGGATAGCTGACTTATTCCACGCTGCTAACTGAAATATATAAAGAAAACACCAGTGGCCCAAAGGCTGTCTGTCCAACTCATACAAACAAGAACACAGATAATACGAGACGGATCAACGAGCCAGGGAGGAGCGGCAGAACCCTTGGGAAACGTCAGCCGATATTGAACAGGTAAAGATTACCGTCAGGGCCAACGAGGCCATCATAATCTAGGTCAGATATTGACCTCCCACCACCAACACGGCTCACCTGGTAGCCACCACAGCTGATACACAAGTCATACAGGCTCGGAGGAGCCCCTGGAAGTCACAAGTGACCATATCATCATAACCATGAGGCACCTTACCATACTCCCACCATGGCTGCCCTTGTGGTATAACCGATTCACCTCGGTCATCTACAGCCGTCGTGGATGGATGTGTTTTTCCCTGACTCCCTGAAATCAAAGGTAGGAACCCCGTCTTAGGATGGCCTTCGACTTGATCCTTCAAGGCACAGTCAAAGGCCACCCAATGATACCCTGAGGTCGTACCGTCGTGCACCACCGCTGTGTACCGTAGCGCACCACTAATGTGTACCGTCGTGCACCACCGCTGTGTACCGTCGCGCACCACCGCTGTGTACCGTCGTGCACCACCGCTGTGTACCGTCGCGCACCACCGCTGAGTACCGTCGTGCACCACCGCTGTGTACCGTCGTGCACCACCGCTGTGTACCGTCCTACAACACCGCTGTGTACCGTCGTGCACCACCGCTGTGTACCGTCGTGCACCACCGCTGTGTACCGCCGCGCACCACCGCTGTGTACCGTCGTGCACCACCGCTGTGTGCAGTCGCGTTCAGACAACTCAGTCGACCTCGGCGTCAGACTTCCACGCGATAGATAGGAAGTTCGCCTCACCACGAGTCTGGACAGCTTGCTGAAGGCTGCTACCTCAGACGTAATGGGTTGATACTGATATGGTAAACAACAGCTGACTGTCTCTTTGCTCTGAGATACAGCGTGTGGCTATCTGTCTACAGTGGAATACAACATATGACTGTCAGTGTACAACATGACGCACAGTGTACACTGGTATACAACATATGGCTATCTGTCTACAGTGGAATACAACATATGACTGTCAGTGTACAACATGACGCACAGTGTACATTGGTATACAACATATGGCTATCTGTCTACAGTGGAATACAACATATGACTGTCAGTTAACAACATGACGCACAGTGTACATTGGTATACAACATATGGCTATCTGTCTACAGTGGAATACAACATATGACTGTCAGTGTACAACATGACGCACAGTGTACATTGGTATACAACATAAGGCTATCTGTCTACAGTGGAATACAACTTATGACTGTCAGTTTAAATGTGACTCATAGTGTACAGTGAACAACACGTGTCCGTCAACTTACGGTGAGATACAGTGACTAGAACGTATGGCAGTGATGCCATCATCATGATCAACTATGACATACAATTGTATACATGTCCTGGACACACGACACACAGTCGCATGCCCATGACACCGGGCTTAAAATAGACCATTCAAACTTGTCTGTTCTTCACTCCCTTGGTGTGTGGCAGCCAGTCCCACCCAGCCATCCAGTTAGGGCTCGCCACCCGCTCTGACTGCACAAACCGGACAACTTCAGGAAGTTTTCTTGCGAGGCAAACTTTGCAGCGAGTGTCACCTGATCGACAGAGCTGACGTAACCGTTTTACCAGGAAACAGGAGATTTCCCTGTTGACAGACTGATACAACAGACGTAGGGCTACAGGGGAGAGGGGAGGGGAAAGAGGTGTCGATGATGGAGGGGTACGTGTCACGTCTCGTCCTGGTGTCATGCCAAGGATGGGTTCCGGCACCACGTCACCATCCTTCCGTCAATCACCCAGGGACGAGTCTGTCACAGAGGGAGGGGGAGAGATAACGAAGTTATACCTGGAGAGACAGAGCAGAATATAGGTATACTCATATATCATATATACCTGGAGACAGAGTAGTATATAGGTATACTCATATATCATATATACCTGGGGAGACAGAGCAGTATATAGGTATACTCATATATAATATATATACCTGGAGAGCCAGAGCAGTGTACAGGTATGTTCACACTGACCTAGAGAGAGAGAGAGAGAGAGAGAGAGAGAGAGAGAGAGAGAGAGAGAGAGAGAGGTGTCTAAAGGACAATAAAATATACCCAGTTAGACACGGGTACATTGGCACGGTGACGCACGGTGGCACGAGAACGCCGTGTCATGACAGCCCGACACTCAGCTCATACGACAGTTTCATCACCACCTCCTCCACCCCCACACACACACGACGGCCTCCACAGCCAACCCTGGTGGGCGAACCAGTTCACACCAGCCAGAGGTGCAAGCCTCGGTGCACTACGTCACCCCAACCCACTCCCACAGGAGGGGACGAGGAAACTCCTCAACACCCGAACGAAAAATAAACTCCAAAAAGGTTTGAAAAGTTAACAGTGGTAAAGAATGACCCCCTCCTCCTCCCTCCTCCTCTAACTTCCTCGAACGCTTCCCACTCCCTTACGTTAATACAATGGAGGTTCGTAAACCATGACACTACGGTATGGGAGAGGGCTACGAGCCCAGCACACTTCCCATCCTGTCCAACAACGCTGATCAGCTGCTGAGAACATGCGTAAACCAAGTACCTACTAACTTGTGAGGGTAAGCACAACCTTCACTCACTAACGCACTCAAAAGCAAACATCAGACACTCTAACGCACTCAAAAGCAAACATCAGACACTCTAACGTACTCAACAGCAAACATCAGACACTCTAACGTACTCAACAGCAAACAGCAGACACTCTAACGAACTCAACAGCAAACAGTAGACACACTAAAGTACTCAACAGCAGACAGCAGAACGTACTCAACAGCAAACAGCATTCTAACGTACTCAAAAGCAAACAGCAGAGCGAACTCATCAGCAAACAGCAGACACTCTAACGTACTCAACAGCAAACAGCAGACACTCTAACGTACTCAACAGCAGACAGCAGAACGCACTCAACAGCAAACAACAGACATACAGGAACACTGGCATACAGCAGCAGCAGCAGCCAGCAAAGGTACAGGGACAGCAGCACCTGGTGGCGTGAGGGCTGCTGCCTGCCAACAACTCTTGCATCACCACTCACCTGGCGAGGGAAGGGGAAGGCTCACACTACGTCATCAACAACTTGCGCAATCTACCATGTTATCGAACTTTTATCACGAGGAGGCGAGAAACGCCTCCGGTTCTCCGTCATTCTTGACTGTGGGTTTAAAACTGGGTCGAGATACACTAGCCAAGGCTGATGGGTCGCGAGACTACCGTACTAACGACGAATACTTACACCAACGAGATTTTTTGCGAAAGGGTAGAGCCACTGCGCAGCGCCCCCACACCGCGCATATGCTTACGAAGAAAACCAGTCGTGTCGTAACTTACGCGCAGTCATGTCTTATGTACGAGATGGAGAGAGAGAGAGCGTCCGTCTGTGGACTGAAAGCCAGCAGCACAAATGTGGGTGTGACAAAGGGGAAAAAGAAAGCTCACCTGGGCCAATGGAGTGACACAGCCTGACATGACACCTGACAACCACTTTTGCGAATGCTGGCTCACTGCGCAGCAGCAGCCGTCACTAACCCTCTCGATACCCCCCCCCCCCCCTCCCTAAGGTGGGTGGTGTACCCCAGAGAGAGAGAGAGAGAGAGAGAGAAAGAGAGAGAGAGAGAGAGAGAGAGAGATTGTCGCCATGCAATTAATATCTTGCAGAGTTCAGTTGACGCGAGAGGCAGGTTCACCGAAGGCGAGGGAATGAACACCAGCCAAGCAAGCGTTGTAAACAGCTGTGTTCCACCCTCAGTATATCACAAGTCAAGCCGTGTATCCAGTATATCACAAGTCAAGCCGTGTATCCACGATGGCAATGGACGCCCAGTGATTTCGTCCAGCAATGCCAGTGTGGTGTTTTAAACATCAAAGTAGGATTTCACGAACGTGACTGGAAGGAAGCATATTTATCTTCTTTCTACGAATACGAATGAGGTAATATGACGGTTACGTATGTCAGGGGAAATGTGGGGTTAATCAACGTAAAACCTGACTGAACTTCCAGTGATAAACAAGAAGTACAGGGAAAAAATATACAGCAACATTATACCCCCCTGCTGCTGGCGTCGGCATGGAATGGCTGCCTGTGGGGAGGCTGGCCGGTGACGAGACCGGCCCCCTCCATCTGTCGTCTGTTGGTTGAGGTTCGTCGGCAGTTACCGCGTTCCTCTATCATGGCCGTGATTGGCGCATTTCAGCGAGCAAATTGAATATGAAAATAGATCTCGGCCGATGGGATTGGTAAGATGTGGGAGTGTTCATAACTTTGGTTCATTTTTATAATAAGTGTTTCACCCGACATTTTTCGCTGTTATATATAACCCTCGCCTTAACGATTACCGCAATATAAACTACAATAATTCAAATCACGCTGTGCAAGGCTTATTGTATTATCGTAACACTACAGTAGCACTGGAGAATAAATTATCTCAATATCCAAAGCTAGTCTCAATGCGTGGTTCCACACCTGCCACCACGAGCCGCGTATACACACCTGCCATAGGCAGCCATGTCTCCACACCTGCCATCAGCAGCCGTGTCTCGACACATGCCACTAGCAGCTGTCTCCACACCTGCCACCAGGAGCCGCGTCTACACATCTGCCAATAGCAGCCGTGCCTCCACACCTGCCACCGGCAGCCGTGCTTCCACACCTGCCACCAGCAGCCGTGTCTCCACACCCGCCACCAGCAGCCGTGTCTCCACACCTGCCACCGGCAGCCGTGTCTCCACACCTGCCACCAGCAGCCGCGTAGGTCCACACCCGCCACCAGCAGCCGCGTCTCCACACCCGCCACCAGCAGCCGCGTCTCCACACCTGCTACCAGCAGCCGTGTCTCCACACGCGCCACCAGCAGCCGCGTAGGTCCACACCCGCCACCAGCAGCCGCGTCTCCACACCCGCCACCAGCAGCCGCGTCTCCACACCCGCCACCAGCAGCCGCGTAGGTCCACACCCGCCACCAGCAGCCGCGTCTCCACACCTGCCACCAGCAGCCGTGTCTCCACACCCGCCACCAGCAGCCGCGTCTCCACACCCGCCACCAGAAGCCGCGTAGGTCCACACCTGGGACAATATGCAGATGTGACAGCTCCTCAACCCCGGGGCTGCACACCCCAACCCCCTGCCATTACCCACATCACTCACCTCATTACCTCCTCCCCAAGGCCTACACATCACTCACCTCATTACCCACTCCTTAGGACCTTCTCATGACTCACCTCGCCGCCTCCTCACCAGGACCATCTCACCATCCTTACCTGCAAGAAGAAGAAAATAAATATTCAAAATCAGTTCCGTCTTAAATGCGTCAAATGATTACGATGTCGAGGGCGTTATAGAAAAGAAAAAAAAAATAACACACCACGTAGCCTGGTAGCTCACAGCTCTTGTCTTCCCCAAGCTACCGCGTAAATTCACACACGACCCTGTCATTACCGAGACCTCTTATCGAGTAGCATGTAATCTTTCCCTTACACTGACACAATCTACGGTGATTCACCCGGATAATTGCACCCGCCGGATCTTGTTTATAACCCCCCACTGTGACACTCGGGGGTGTCTAATCTATGCTCACAGCTGCGATCATGGCTTTAGTTAGCGGAATACGCTATACTTCAGTCTTCTGGCACGACCGCCAGCTGTGTGGTGTACAACGTCGCTGACTACACATCTTTTTTCTCTCTTTTATCACACAAATTTACGTATAGAAGAGGACAAGGTGTGGATTCTGAGGTGAGTCAGGTACCAGAGGCCAACCGTACACCCTCACACACACACACACACACACACACACACACACACACACACACACACAGTTCCTCACTCATTAGCCGGAACCCGTTGAGGACGACAGTCTAGCTCTTGAGAACAAGAGTAAGACCCCTTGAGGACGACTGTAATGACCCCCAGCCCTTGAGTACGACGCCAAAGCCCTCAAAGCATGGAAGCATGACCCTTTAAGCACGACAGCACGACCCTTTCAGCACGCCAGGAGGATAAGAGCCGTCTCTGGCCTGTCCTCTGAAAGTCTGGTCAAAGGCGGACGACAGATGACAAGTTGGCCACGTCCCAGGGAGTGTCCCCGCCAGTACACTCGACAATCAAGGCCACTACGGGTGAAGAGACGGCAGGCGAGGATCGCGCACGGAATATTCAAATTAACCATCACGCTCACCTTCCACCTGACCCACTGCCGTAACCTGAACCGTTACAGATGAGCTGAGGACACAACGGTACCGTTGAGAACACTGTCAGGGTTAGTAACTTACCTCAACAGGAGTAATGTCTTGTACTGTTTCCTCAACAGTAATAAGTCTTGTACCGTTCCTTCAACAGAACTAAGTCTTCAAACGTTTCTTCAACAGCAATAAGTCTTGTACCGTTCCTTCAACAGTAATAAGTCTTGTACCGTTCCTTCAACAGTAATAAGTCTTGTACCGTTCCTTCAACAGTACTAAGTCTTGTACAGTTCCTTCAACAGTAATAAGTCTCGTACCATTCCTTCAACAGTACTAAGTCTTCACCGTTTCTTCAACAGTAAGAAGTCTCGTACCATTCCTTCAACAGTACTAAGTCTTCACCGTTTCTTCAACAGTAAGAAGTCTCGTACCATTCCTTCAACAGTACTAAGTCTTCACCGTTTCTTCAACAGCAAGAAGTCTCGTACCATTCCTTCAACAGTACTAAGTCTTCACCGTTTCTTCAACAGTAAGAAGTCTCGTACCATTCCTTCAACAGTACTAAGTCTTCACCGTTTCTTCAACAGTAATAAGTCTCGTACCATTCCTTCAACAGTACTAAGTCTTCACCGTTTCTTCAACAGTACCAAGTCTTCACCGTTTCTTCAACAGTAATAAGTCCCATACCGTTCCTTCAACAGGACATGACCATCAAACCGTTCCTACAGCAGTACCACCATTCTGACGAAAGTTTTAACGCTTTCCTGTTTTACGCAGTGCCAAGACGTGCATCTTATACCACACTCAGGAAGCCTCTGCATTTTTCAAGGGAGGACCAACAGATACAAACACATGGTGATGTTGTGAAGGGAGGACCAACAGATACAAACACACGGTGATGTTGTCAAGGGAGGACCAAAAGATAACAAACACACGGTGATGTTGTCAAGGGAGGACCAACAGATACAAACACACGGTGATGTTGTCAAGGGAGGACCAACAGATAACAAACACACGGTGATGTTGTCAAGGGAGGACCAACAGATACAAACACACGGTGATGTTGTCAAGGGAGGACCAACAGATACAAACACACGGTGATGTTGTCTGAGGTGGGCTGCAGGAGCAACAGATTCACTGTGCACTCCAGCCGGTCCTGTGGACGGTGGCGCAAAAGAGGAGGCAGAGTGCACGTTAGCTCCAGGGGTCTGGCGGGCCTCAGTGATGGGAGTACGAGTTAAGTGAGAAAATGTTTTATAAAGGATTGGGCAACGATATACGTAAACTGTCAACATATGTCTGTAGATCATCAATGACTGGATTATATAAGAAGGTGTATATCCAATAAGCTATGTACAACAAGTAAAGTTATGATACTTTTAAGTTACAGGGCGTAGAACACTATTTCGTGTGTTTTGAGTTTTAAAATACTTATTTTCGAGCTATACATAGACGAAGTATTTCAGTGAGAGTATGGGTGAAGGGCACATAGCCAGGGGTAGGTGGAGGCAAGTATGTATGGTATATACCTGTGGATGTTCAGGTCTGCTGTGGCGTCAACCGTGCTGCTGGTGTGTGTGTGTGTGTGTGTGTGTGTGTGTAAGGCAGAAGCCCTCCCAGCACGCCTCCCCTGTCATGGCAGTCATTAACAACCCTCCCGGCCAATAAAAGGCAGTAAATTAGGCGAGTGATACTCGTTAACGACCAGACAGGCGCGGCCATTACGTGGGCGGCGGCCGACACCGTTATCAGCCTGGCTGCGGCACACGCTGCATAAACAAACTGGCGCTCCGTTGAGTGGAGTAGCCCGGGGTAACGTGAGATGGGCCGGAGGGAGGCGCGCGTGTATACCACTCACCGTGTTGTACCCAAGTGGTACATACACTCACCTGGTAATACAACAAGGTGGTCCACGAGTGTCGTCGCACCGTCAGTACGGCGGTTCATCATCAAGTGGGTAAGTGTTTAATGACACAACATTCTCCCAACAACTGAGTTACTTATCCTACACACAAACCCTCTCTCTCTCTCTCTCTCTCTCTCTCTCTCTCTCTCTCTCTCTCTCTCTCTCTCTCTCTCTCCACTAACTCATCCGTTCCTCTTCCTGCCTCCCTCCCTCCCTCACTTTACTTCACTTCAACTCACTCCTTTCACTCTTTACCTTCCTTATTCACCCCACTTACTACTCCACTCATCGTCTTCCACCTCATCTGCTTCCCCTACTCCACTCAACCTATTCGTCTCCCTCCTCCCCCTCACTACCTCCGTCAGGCACGTCCTCCTCCTCCTCCTCCTACATTAGCTCTGGTAACAGTTACCCCCCCAGCCCGCGGGAGATTACCTCGCCACAAACCATCAGGTCTGGCCTTATCTGGCTTCCCTCAAGTACTTTTCTCACGAACCTCTCCTTCCTGCTCCCCTACCTCCTCCGCCTTCCCGATAAGTCTGTACACAGATAATATCACTGGATTAATAGTAGAGGCAAGACAACACATGACCTGATGGTCTACAACGCTGGCGACCTCCTGGAAGACAGTAACAGTCACCTAAGTATGAAAGCAACATACATGTAGAGATGATATCTGAAAAAGCAGAGCGAGCTATATGTCCTGGTCCCATCCCTCACGTCATTTACGGATGTAACGTTTAATCCTCCAACCCCTTTCGGTGATGACTCAACCCACTTCCTCCATCATTTTTCCTCAGCTTCCCTCCGCCTCCTCGTGTTTCCATGGTGAGTGTCACGTTCCCCCCAGGGAGCCAGAGGTAAACCCCGTCACTGCCCGGTCCGCCACCCTCGCATCGGCTATGCAGTTACGACAGTCACGTTCTGTCCACTCTTTTCGGTCTTTCCTTGAATCAAGCATTTAAGAAAAAAAAAGAGGGAGCGGGCGGCTAACAAAACAGCCGAGGCGAAAAACATCATAAGGAGTTCCCTAAGATGGTGAATAACCTTCTGTTCATGAAAGGGATCAGGTCGTAAATGTCGAGAGAGACATGAGAAGATAAGGAGTTCCTAAGCTTAGCGATGTAAGAAAAGAAACAAACATCACATAGACTCAACCTCGAGTTGCCAACGGCCACACAGTAATCATGTGAGGGAACGGCTTGCCCAGAGCTTCGTGGTCTAGTTAATGGCGGGGCACAAAATAAGCCAGTTTCCGGAAGAAACCCGAGTAATATTTACAGAAGAGAGAAAGAGGAAGAACAGCGCAACGTCGTGGAAAGTAGGTCAAGTTTTGAGGTCAGACTCAACCCTATCTCCGGGGGGAAGAGGAGGCAAGAGCAAGCGAAGAAAATGGGAGAAATGAACGATAAAAGAAAAAAAGAGAGGAGACGACGGAGGTGTAGCGACAACAACACACGTTGAAGACGGACGAGAATGCCGAGTCGGTGAACTCTGACGAGATCACCTCAACCCACACCCACCACCGGTGTGACGGGCGGCCTCTCCACCCACTCTGCGAACGCGGACCACCGTCCCCACACCTTGAGTTATCCTGATGGAACACTGTATCACATAGCCCAGGGGAAGGGAGGGACTATCTGAATGTCTGTCTCGCCGCCTCCCGCTGCACTGCCTTCGACCTCAATCCTCCCTCACGGGAGCCCGTGACTCAGTGGCAACCAACCTCGGTGCATCGCCCCCACGCACGTCCAGACTCGCAGATAAAAGCTAAGGATATCCCTCGTGATCACAGACCGAGGGACCGGCACCGAGAGGCGATGTGTCAGAGGATTCTGAGAACCCGATGAACTAAGGATAAGAAAACAAGACGGAATGCCGATGGGTAATAAGTCCTAATGGCTCGTTTCCCGTGGCAAATAAGCTAGCGTCTCCCTCGAGTTTCTTGACGCTACACAGCTATCTGGACGCCCGACATTTACGCTACTTCCCCGCTCATATTTCCTTTCAGCATCTAGGCGCCCCAGGGGTACTTCATTCACACAGTCATCCCAATGCGTCATTCCAGGAAGAGACGATGTTTGATGCACGTGAAGGACTAAAGCCTTGCACTATTTTCCATTGGTCTGTGTGTACTTTCTCGCATCTATATACTAATGCGTACAATCTTTAGAGCTCAAACTGTCCTGGTAACACAGACATTTACCTGTATCTGTACGTGGCAGAGGATCCTTGAACGTTTTCTTTTTCATATAACACGTCAGTATCTCCAGCTGTTTATGGTGATGTCAGCAGCACACCCTGGTACTTAAGATGGCGTCTATTGAGATTCTCTCTCTCTCTCTCTCTCTCTCTCTCTCTCTCTCTCTCTCTCTCTCTCTCTCTCTCTCTCTCGTCTTACAGCTTCTCATTCTCCAGCCCATCATCTTACCAACACCCGACAATCCCTCCCCCCTCCTCTGTTGTGTTCTTCAATCCTCCCCCTCTGTTGTGTTCTTCAATCCTCCCCCTCTGTTGTGTTCTTCAATCCTCCCCCTCTCTTGTGTTCTTCAATTCTCCCCCTCTGTTGTGTTCTTCAATCCTCCCCCTCTGTTGTGTTCTTCAATCCTCCCCCTCTGTTGAGTTCTTCAATCCTCCCCCTCTGTTGTGTTCTTCAATCCTCCCCCTCTGTTGTGTTCTTCAATCCTCCCCCTCTGTTGTGTTCTTCAATCCTCCCCCTCTGTTGTGTTCTTCAATCCTCCCCCTCTGTTGTGTTCTTCGGCGGAGCGAGGCCGTCCGGCATCATCACTCCTCGACCTTCCTCGACGGGTGGCTCTCGACCTCACATCGCTCCCGTCTGGTATGTGGCATGTGACCTGAAGTTCCTCCCTGCGTGGCGGTGTACAGAGATCATCTGAACCTGCGGAACCTGGCGTCACCTTCGGAAGCCAAGGGTGAGGCATGTCTGGTGTCCGTTTGAAAGTCTCACGGTCGCCATGGTTTCCATATGGTGACACTCTTGGTGTCGATCCCCCCAAAAAAGATGGTAAGTGTTGATGTACATTCAGTCGCTACCAATGTCAGGTCGACGGGTGACTTACATCAATCAATGTCAGATGGATGGATGACTTACATCAACCGATATCAGATGGATGGATGACTTACATCAACCAATGTCAGATGGATGGATGACTTACATCAATCAATGTCAAATGGATGGATGACTTACATCAACCAATGTCAGATAGACGGATGACTTACATCAACCAATGTCAGATGGATGGATGACTTACATCACCCAATGTCAGGTGGACGGATGACTTACATCAACCCATGTCAGGTGGACGGATGACTTACATCAACCAATGTCAGATAGACGGATGACTTACATCAACCAATGTCAGATGGACGGATGACTTACATCACCCAATGTCAGGTGGACGGATGACTTACATCAACCCATGTCAGGTGGACGGATGACTTACATCAACCAATGTCAGATGGACGGATGACTTACATCACCCAATGTCAGGTGGAAGGATGACTTACATCAACCAATGTCAGGTGGACGGATGACTTACATCAACCCATGTCAGGTGGACGGATGACTTACATCAACCAATGTCAGATGGATGGATGACTTACATCAACCAACGGATGACTTACATCAACCAATGTCAGATGGATGGATTACTTACATCAATCAATGTCAGATGGATGGATGACTTACATCAACCGATGTCAGATGGATGGATGACTTACATCAACCAAAGTCAACGGACGGATGACTTACATCAACCAATGTCAGATAGACGGATGACTTACATTCACCAATGTCAGATAGACGGATTACTTACATCAAGGCATCAAGTATACTTCCCTGAGCTACTGGTTCCTGTACTGTGTACTTATCATATTTCTATTTCCAAATGTAGCACTAAGTATACTTCCCTGAGCTACTGGTCTATGTTATCATATTTCTATTTCAAAATGTTGCACCAAGTATACTTCCCTGAGCTACTGGTCTATGTTATCATATTTCTATTTCAAAATGTTGCACAAAGTATACTTCCCTGAGTTACTGATCCGTGTACTTATCATATTTCTATTTCAAAATGTAGCACTAAAGTATACTTCCCTGAGCTACTGGTTCATGTACTGTGTACTTATCATATTTCTATTTCAAAATATAGCACTAAAGTATACTTCCCTGAGCTGCTGGTCTATGTTTCTTTTCATATTTCTATTTCAAAATGTTGCTCCATCCTACGAAATACTTAACTTTTTACTGTAAAGTTTAGAAAAAAACACAACAGCAATTACGTAGTTACTCCTTTGGTAAAGAGACAAAACCTCTCCAGCTTTCATTATAAAAAACCTCCGGGTTTTACTTGGGATCCCGAGGGGAGGAAAACCAGATCCCGCTTTCTTACAAAACAGACTCGTGAATTCCGAGAAGCCACAGCCTCTCAATGCGAGTCGCTGGCGAAAATAAGATCTGCTGCAGTGAACGCTCTCTGGCGTCCAAAATTACGAGGCATTAGAAGCGGGTGCGGTGTGTGTGTGTCCTGCAAACCTTCGTCTGCAGGACCACCACTACTTTACTCAAGGCTCCACACATCCACGAACCCTGGTAATAAGGAGGATCTTCATCATACAATAAACCATGACTTAGGGGGGGAATCTTTTCACGTATTTTTTTCACCTGTGGAAACTGGATTAAAAACAAACAATGGAAATGTACGAAGGTGGGCAACTCCGTGCGAGGCTTCCCCTCAAACCGACTCCTCAAAGCACCCACACCCGCTCCAGTGGCGTCTTCCTGGACCACAACAGACTACACAGACACACACACACACACACACCTAAGGGAACACTACACTGACGGAATCCTTCACGTGCAAAGCTTACACACAAGCTTGATGATGAAAAAAATATCAGTATTAAAATGGCCTGAGCAGTGACTCCCGTATTGCCCACCAAGGGGTAATGGGGTGTGAGGTAAGAAGATTTACCTCACGTGGAGAGTCAACCTGTATAATGGGTTTTGGCAGACAGAGACCATTACCCAGATTAACTCTGCAGGTGAGGGTAATCTGCTCCTCTCACTCCCATTTCCATCTGATGAATATGTAAGTCAGCAGCTTCGAGGACAATCCAATATTAACCTTTTTATTCCAACCCTGTCTACAAGGGACTCGTTCCACGCAGCAATTCCTTTTAAGGCATCAGATTACCATCCTCGCGCACACACAGACACACACACACACACACACACACACACACACAGACACACATGTTTCAAGTTATACCTACACTCGCCAAATTATCTCTTGATTACTGTCCATGATCTCGGCGGTACACGCTGGTAATCGACTCAGCTGTTCCTACGTGATATACAAGGACATTACGGCGGGAATTGCACGAGAGTTATGGAGGAGGTAAGGTTGGTCGGGGTGGAAGGGCAGGTAAGTGAGGGTAGATTAGTGTGGCGGCGTCTCGCTCCAACACCACACAACTACAGAAAACACCCACTGACGCCCCTTTACCCACGGCCACAGCGTCGCCGAGGTGATGAAGAAGCGGATGAAGGACTTCCAGATCCATCTCCCCCAGTGGTCTTACTCCGTCTTCCCAGGGGGGGGCAGCGTCCGACACCAGAGACTCCGTCCTTCCTGTGGTCAGTGTGGCCGCCCCTGAGAACTTTACAGTGGAGGCCACAGTGACCCTCAAGTCTAGCTCAGGGACCACACCAGGTCACGGAACATCCGCCCTTGAACTTCCACTACACACACACACACACACACACTGCTTCACCGGGAACAACCAAGTGTCTGCTGTGGGGCTGTCTGATCCTGACCCCAAGTTCACCCGACGGTATTCTTCATTTCCTCGAGGTACAATTAAAAGCCATCCACCTGGAGTAGGTGGTACAGCACCCCCTTGACCCCGCGGGCAAGACTCGCCGCTCCCACACCCCATCCCCCATCCTCCTCCTCCCAAACCCCACCCACTCGCTACTCTTGACGGCTTTGATCCTAAATATAAACCTGGAGCAGGATGGACTTCAAAGACGTTTTAATGAGGCCTTCACATTTACTGTGTGGCAACTTAAACATCTGATATTCTTAAGGGAAATAAAAATATACCTCACTGGGTTCAGTGCGTGTTTGTGTGTCTCGTAATTTTGCATTAATTCCCTACAGGAAGCTCATTTCATTCCCAAGGACACTACTCGACTAAAGATAGAAAAAAAATTGAGTACCACGTACGACATGAGCTTGCTGAATAACGCTCTTACGGACGGTCTTCAAGTCAAAGTGTGGTGGAGTGAGAGGTGGGCCCTGGTTGAGTGTGGTGGAGAAGGTGGGCCCTGGTTGAGTGTGGTGGAATGAGAAGTGGGCCCTGGTTGAGTGTGGTGGAGAAGGTGGGCCCTGGTTGAGTGTGGTGGAGTGAGAGGTGGGAACTGGTTAAGTGTGGTGGAGAAGGTGGGCTCTGGTTGAGTGTGGTGGAGAGGTAGGCACTGGTTAAGGGTGTAGGGGAAGGTGGGCCCTGGTTGAGTGTGGTGGAGTGAGAGGTGGGCACTGGTTAAGTGTGGTGGAGAAGGTGGGCCCTGGTTGAGTGTGGTGGAGTGAGAGGTGGGCACT
>NC_092237.1:49448221-49528221 GCF_036320965.1 Panulirus ornatus
CAGGTGGAGTTACGTTTCGTGACGTTCTGTAACTCCCTTTTCAACAATACAGTTAACAGCAGGAACAGACTATCGTGAGTACGAGAAGGAATTCGTGTACCTGTTACTGCCAGTGGAGGGCACGGCAGCCTGGGGAGATCCCCCTCGTGCCTGGGAGGAGCCACTGAGACGGTGGCTCCACTAAAACTCGTCTGGCTACGACAGGTCCTGGAGTGTTATCACGATTTACAGAGACACCAGCGGACAACGCCAGTCTTTATCTGTGGCCAGAACATCCTCATCACGGTCTCTTCAACTAGAGATACTGGGAATCATTCCCTAAATATTCTTGGCCGTCGTATCATCCCGGTCGCTATCTACGTGACTGACGCCATCATGGGACAGCACCGCTCGCTAAATATAGTCGCCAATCGTCTGCAGGAGGGGCCCGACACTGGCCATCTGGAAACACGCCGGGTACTCGCCACACGCGACCATCCCTGGTGCTGCCTGCCATCAGTTTAGCGATGGGAGAACAAGTGTAGTGTAGTTTAGAATGCAAACAGTGAACCACACGGGTCCATCCCAAGGAGCCAGAAGCCTGGAGTTGAGGACACGTGAAGCGCACCAGTGGTCCAGGCAGCGCCAAGGTCCTGGTGACACTTTATACCGAGGTACAGACCCGGCCTGCCACTCGTACTCCCGGTCTCTTCACCGACACACTGTGGCAGGTTAGCGTTACATGGCTATGCTCATAACCTTGACGGACGTCTGTATAAAATCACGGCAGGGTCCTCATATCTCGCGAGGCGCGGGCAGGAGAGCCTGGCGGAGGAGCAGGACGAGAGATGTGCGGTCACTGCCATGGGAGTACTGGGTCTCGCCCTGGGTCACTCGCATCATTTGCTGAGACGCGAGTCCCGGCCCTGATTCCCACCACCACACAACACACGCTGAACCAAAACGAAAACTGTGAACTGCGGGAACAAAGCTAACTACTAATGTGAGTTGTGTGGGGTGGCCATCGACAGTCAAATGGCCATCAAAAACAGAGGAGCAGATATGTACGTGTGAGTGAGCACGAGGAACATGAGGGACTACACACATGGCACTGACAGTGTTCATACCAGGGCACCCCAGTGTCAGGCACGCCACCCTGAGATCACCAAGTCTCTACCCACCCATGCCAGGCCACACGCTGCTCACCACCACCAACGCTCACACCTCCTACAGTCACCATTATAGAACAAGGTGTCTTTCAATCAGTGGGTACTTGGGTAAGATGGCTTGGTTGCTGACCTGACCCTTTACGGTCAGGTCACAGGTCACGCTTTCCTATCGAGAGGTCATACCAGTCCGAGCCGAAAGGATTAAAGAGAAACTTTTTAAACTGTATCCCATAAAGTATAACTTCCATTGACTGTCGTACACATTCTGGTGTCGCAGAGAGTGTAGGGAGGTGTGGTGGGTAAACACGAAGCTAAGTGGTGTTAGGTAGGTACACAGAGACAGCAAGCTGGCAACTTTCCACAGGCTGATAAAAGTATATCAGTACGACGCGAGATAAGGCGGCCACCCTCGTATGCTGTTCCTCCCTCCCTGCTGCGTCTCACATCAAGATCGTGGCGCTGCTCTGGGATCCTTCTCCATCGTCCATGAAGCTATTCACAAGTTCTGATCTCTTTTTGGGAACTATTTATACCGAACAGCCCTGCTTGCTGCCCACAGCACGTTCTGTACTTATACTCGACTCTAGTGCTTCATCATACCTTGTACTCTACCCAAGTGCCTCCTCATACCTTATACTCTACCCAAGTGCCTCCTCATAGCTTATACTCTACCAAAGTGCTTCTTCATAACTTATACTCTACCCAAGTGCCTCCTCATAGCTTATACTCTACCCAAGTGCCTCTTCATAACTTACACTCTAACCAAATTGCCTCCTCATAACTTATACTCTACCAAAGTGGCTCCTCATAACTTATATTCTACCCAAGTGCCTCCTCATAACTCATACTCTAACCAACTGCCTCCTCACAACTTACATTCTACCCTAATGCCTCCTAATAACTCTACCCCCCTCCTCCTCATATTCTGGTACCTCTTCTACATATATACACGTCTTCGTGACTTCCAGTGTTGCCAGAACCCCAACACCGACTAACCTATGTCCCATGTAGCCCACGCTGCACTCCACCCCCTAATTAGCTACCTCCACCTTCTCCCAAGGGAATCCCCCTACATCCTACGCCTCCCTGGCAAACTCCCCAAAACCCAATGCCGAATCCCTACATCGCACTCTCTCCATCCTCTAATCCTGGCTCCCTATTCCCCCTTACTCCCTACTGAATCCCTATATCCTACTCCCTACTGAATCCCTATACCCTACTCCCGAATGAATCCCTGTACCCTTCTCTCTAATGAATCCCTATACCCTACTCCCTAATAAATCCCTTTACCCTCCTCCTTAATGAATCCCTATACCCTACTCCCTAATGAATCCCTATACCCTACTCCCTAATAAATCCCTTTACCCTCCTCCTTAATGAATCCCTATACCCTACTCCCTAATGAATCCCTATACCCTACTCCCTAATAAATCCCTGTACCCTACTCCCTAATGAATCCCTGTACCCTCCTTAATGAATCCCTATACCCTACTCCCTAATGAATCCCTATACCCTACTCCCTAATGAATCCCTGTACCCTACTCCCTAATAAATCCCTTTACCCTCCTCCTTAATGAATCCCTATACCCTACTCCCTAATGAATCCCTATACCCTACTCTCTAATAAATCCCTGTACCCTACTCCCTAATGAATCCCTGTACCCTACTCCCTATTGAGTCCTTTTACCCTACTCCCTAATGAATCCCTGTACCCTACTCCCAAATGAATCCCTGTACCCTACTCCCTAATGAATCCCTATACCCTACTCCCTAATGAATCCCTGTACCCTACTCCCTATTGAGTCCTTTTACCCTACTCCCTAATGAATCCCTATACCCTACTCCCTAATGAATCCCTATACCCTACTCCCTAATTAATCCCAGCTCTCCCCAGTCCTTCATCTAACGTTTCTCATTAGCCATGCTCCACACCAGATGAGCGCCACGCAAAAACAAATCGCAAATAAAAGTCTTCCTCACACAATGTTTGCTCCAACATTTTTTACCCAAAGCCATTTATTTTTTCCGTGTGTGTGTGTGTGTGTGTGTGTGCGAGGAGACACCACGCTCACAACTGGATCCACGCAATATTTGGAGATATTCCCAACGAGAATATCTTCATGCGAACATTCCACCAATTCCGTGAAGCAAGAGGAAAGTATGTAGAAAAAAAAAATATCCATTTTATTCGTGCCTTACAAAAGAGGTATTGTCGTGTCGTAATTTATCTGATGTATCATTAAAAAGCGAGTGTGGATTTTTGTGGAATAATTAACCCATTTAAAGTCATCATCATAAGGATTTACCAGCTATTTTTTTTTCTTTTTTTTTTGGGTGGAGGGATCTGGCTAATCAATGATGCTGTCGTAATAATCAATTATGCATATTACTACCTGGTTCAGCGCTAGGGAGACACTAGCAGTGCGAGAGCTGCCGTTATCAAATGCAACACTCACACGGATCTCTCTCCTCACCCCCAACCCTGCAACACTCACACGGATCTCTCTCCTCACCCCCAACCCTGCAACACTCACACGGATCTCTCTCCTCACCCCCAACCCTGCAACACTCACACGGATCTCTCTCCTCACCGCCAACCCTGCAACACTCACACGGATCTCTCTCCTCACCCCCAACCCTGCAACACTCACACGGATCTCTCTCCTCACCGCCAACCCTGCAACATTATTCACAAGGATCTCTCTCCTCACCCCCAACCCTGCAACATTCACACGGATCTCTCTCCTCACCGCCAACCCTGCAACATTATTCACAAGGATCTCTCTCCTCACCCCCAACCCTGCAACATTATTCACACGGATCTCTCTCCTCACCCCCAACCCTGCAACATTCACACGGATCTCTCTCCTCACCCCCAACCCTGCAACACTCACACGGATCTCTCTCCTCACCGCCAACCCTGCAAGATTCACACGGATCTCTCTCCTCACCGCCAACCCTGCAAGATTCACACGGATCTCTCTCCTCACCGCCAACCCTGCAAGATTCACACGGATCTCTCTCCTCACCGCCAACCCTGCAACATTCACATGGATCTCTCTCCTCACCGCCAACCCCGTCCCGACTCCTCAGCCATACCACAGAGAAGGGATGAGTAAAGCTGGCTTCGTGTGGCTGCCAGGTTGACCTTATCACAGTGAGGGGTGTGAGCGCCCCACCTCCACCACCACCTCCACACTTCTCGCTCGGTGTGACACCCTACCTCCACCACCACCACACCTCTCGCTCAGTGTGACACCCTACCTCCACCACCACCACTACACTTCTCGCTCAGTGAAAACCCCCCCACCTCCACCTCACTTCTCTCTCGGCGTGACCCTCCAGCACGACAGAACGATCCACGGGTATGATGACCTGGTCTTGAAAAGGGCCCTTTCAAGGTCAGGTCAAAGGCCTGGCCATTACACCCAAGGGTCGTACTGTCGTGGTGCTGAAGGATCGGTGCGTCACTGTCCCGTGAGCCAAAGGACACCAGGTGTTAGCCAAGGTCATACGAAAGACCTGCCTTCTCTCTGTACCTCAGCAATGTTATCAGTGCTCTGGTAACAGCCACCTTCCATAGTGCAGCTAGACGTGTGGCAGGTACAGCACAGCTGCACGAGGGTATATCATCTGGCCTTCCAACACACACACACACACACACACACACACACACACACACACACACACACACACGTTGTGCTGCACAAACTCCACCCTTGTACACTTGTACACTGATCAAATTTAGATCATTCTTTGATGTACCATGCTAGGACTCCTTAATATGGTTCTAGAGGTCTTCTACACCCCCGTACCCCACAGCTATCCACAGTAGCTTGATCTCAGACCAAGCTGGCGTCCTGTTCCTCTCCTCATTCAGACTGCAACACATAGACCTACATAACCAGATCTAGAATCCTGATCAATGGGCCACAGAGGCGTTAAATCCTACACTGATGAATCTAAATAATATAACATTTATCTGGGAACATCAACTGTATTCAGTGTCAGCAGGCAAGCCACAAAACCTGTCTCCACTTACATGCATATTTATACGTTAACTTGACATGTAAATAATGGGGACGTGTTCTCCTTACCAATTAGAAATCGGAAACCATTTCACACTCGCGTTTAAAAAGTACTGGGGATGTTTTCCCTGTAGTTAGAGATGAGAAATCTGAAACTGTTTCTCACTCTGGTTTTAAAAATTCTGTGGACGTGTTCCTCTTGTTAAGAGGATGAGAAATAGGAAACCGTTTCCAAATCTGGATCCAAACTAGGGACACTTTTTTCTTTTAACTCAAAAACTAAATACGGACAATTTCTCATGTCCTAAAGAAATAACTTTAAAAAAAGATACACAATTTCTCATGTCCTAAAGAAATTATTAAAAAAAAAAAAAAAGATAAAGGAATGTGACTGTTAAACGAATGTGCTGTTCTATGGATATAGTTGAAAACCATGTCATTACCTACTCGAAGTCCCTGAAGCAGCTTGACTTCAAGGAGTGGCTGCTGTTCCTACCGCCCCACACACACCCAGCTGAACCCAACCAACTTCCTCACAGTCACGACGGCTTGCCGAAGAAGAACCAAAACCCGTTCGCTACTTCGAAGAGTCACACGACACCACCACTCTCTCAACTCCTCAGGTCCGTCGACACACCGTCGAAGACCACACACAAATTTTTTACTGATCAAATTAAATGAAGGCCACGTTTTGCGTGCCGGAGAGATGCGTGCCAGCGGGAGAGATGCAGATAGTAAGATGTGTTTCTCCCCTGCGCGTTTCCTTCTCCACGGCTGAGGTCGTACGCAACACCACTCGCTCAGAAGTGACTCCTTAACCTCTGGAACATGACGGTACGACACCATGAGCGCGACGGTATGTTGGCCCGAGCCTTAAGCATTTGATCAAAGGCCTGGCCATCATCATCATCATCACCGAGGATAATAACATCCGAGGTGACGAGCTCAAAGGAGGCCGTAGGTAGTAGGGTGGTGGCGTTGCAGAGGTCAACAACGTGGAACACCTCAGCCTCAGTAGCCATTCTAGACGGTTCTTGGGGGACCCTCCGGGACGCTGGCTGGCGGTGTCGGGTGCCAGATGTACGACCCCTCGCCATCTCTCCCCATCTGAGGGGGGAGGGGGGGGGTGGTCTGTGCCAGCCGTGATTTGCGCAGGTCTGTTCAAAAACTGTCGTCTGTGCTGAATGCGTGTGACAACACCTGGAGTCTCAAGAGCCTACGACGCGATCTCCGGCCTGTACTACAGTAGTCTGTTCCAGGCGTGGCATGGATCGTACGGTAGTCTGTACCGGCTGTGGCCTACATTACTACAGTCTCAGCGAGCTGTGGCCTGTTGTGAGCTGTGCCATTACTGCCGTCTGTGCGAGCTGTGACTTGTGAGCTGTGCTATTACTGCAGTCTGTGCGAGCTGTGACCTGTACTCCTACAATCTGTAAGAGATGTACTACTGCAGCCTGTCTAAGATGTGGCCTGTCCTACTACAGTCTGTATGAGATGTGGCCTGTACTCCTACAATCTGCACGAGATGTGGCCTGTACTACTGCAGTCTGTACGAGATGTGGCCTGTACTCCTACAATCTGTACGAGATGTGGCCTGTACTAGTGCAGTCTGTCCCAGATGTGGTCTGTACCACTGGTCTGCAGGAGGTGTTGGCTATCCTAAGGCAGTCTGCAGGTCAGCGCCGTGAGGTGCACAAGGAGCGTAGTGAGGCGGGTGAGGTTGTGTAGGTGTGACCCAGCAGGTGATGGGGCAGGCGTGGCAGACAGTGTTCCCAGGACCAGGGAGGCAGTGGCTCCGAGCGCCCTCTGCTTCCGCCCTCATTACATAAAGCGAACCATAACCTAACGGTTGCGATCTCCCGCGCGCGCTATGGACCACTGCAGACGGTCACCGCCCTACCCAACTACCTTATGCAGGAGCCTGCATCATAAACGCCAGTAAGATATTCTTCAAATGTTTCGACCTTCCATCTCCGTCGAACAAAAGCCACACACCCACCGCACTTGCTCTGTGGGAGTCCGGCAGTGGGGTCTCATCTCGAGCGTCGCTGGGAAATTTATTGTTGCGGAGATGCATCAGGCGCCGGGGTCATTCTTCTCCATGACATGCCACTAAAACACATCTACGTTTAACCCCTTTCGTAAGAAAACCATTACTCTCGCCGCCATGAAAACGAATAACGCGTTGGAGTCTCGTGTGTGTTGGCTGCGGAGTGGACGCTCCCTGGAGTGTCCTTGACCAGCGGAGAGAGGCGTCTCCGGCAGTCCAGCCCCCCACTCCCAGTCGACTAGCCTTGGCCCACATGTCCATACGCATCTCACACTGCCAGATGTGAGAGCTACCCCCAACGTATAGGCGACATGACCAACCCATGTAACATACGCTATGTATCTTTCCAGAGTCATCCCTCACTCCTGAGAACATTACCCGAACTCTGGCCATGAATACTGACATCCTTATTGGGATAGTGGAGCGAGCAGGCCTCATGCCGGGGTGAGCGGCCATCCAGACCGCGCTGCAGCCACGCCTCTCAACACACCTTCCCCGCCTCCAGCTGCCCTCCACCATTTCGTCATCATTATCATCATTATTATTACTATCATTAATGCTACGGGTATTACTACTGATATCATTATAATCAATAATATCATATTATTATCATCATTAAGGTTAGACTCAAGGAACTGACAATGAGCAAAGTTTCTGACGAAGTGGAAAACTTATCTCTCATGACAGGATCGACTGACATTGAAGCTGGGAGTCCACTTCTCCAAGTTACCATCGATCCACTAGAGTTCCTTTGCATGTTAGTACACCAGGTAGTCTAGAGTAAGTAGGGGAAGGTACACCAGTTAGTCTAGTGTAAGTAAGGGAAAGGCTCTTCTCTTTAGACACACAACAGTCCCCTTTCGTGCTACAACACCAGACTCACTATGGTCAAAGGCCTGTTCGGGGTGTGTGTTCAACAGGCCAACATAGCGTGTCCTTCCTGTACAAAACTACTCAAGATGATACATCAGGTGTGTGAGGGAGGACGTGGCCGCTCTGACTCCGTGTGGCTAACAGCTGCTACTGACTCCCTTATATTTCTCCAGGGATCCTTCGCAAATGTTCACACCCTAAGATGCTGCTGCTAATGCTACTGGTGTACGGAGTCTTTCTCTCTTCTCCAATTCATGGAGAAGAAGCTTCTCGTTCTTCTCCCGCTCTGGACGAGGGGAGTCCAGCAGGTTTTTCGTTCTGCTGACGAAGCTCCTCATCTTTTATATTCTCTCCCCGAAGCTCCTCGTTCCGTTCCTTCCCTAGACGAAGTGGGTCTCTCTCGCAGCTAATCGTTCTCTCCCCGAAGTTCCTCATTCCGTTCCTTCTCTAGACGAAGATGAGTCTCGCCAGCTGTTAATGCTACTAGTGGATGGAAACCCTTTCACATACCAGTCCGTCCATAACACCTGACACATCCGGGTCCTCTGTCGTCATCACTAGTACCCCGCCACCTCCCGGCTGACCAGGGATGATACACGTGATAATAAAGTCATCGGTGTCAGGGCTAAACCCAAAGTCCAACCTCTGTATCAAGTGGTGGTACATGGGCGTGCGGAAGAGCCCAGCGGGCGATAAGGAGGTGATAAGATAAATTTGGTGGGGACTGGCGATCCCTGTGTTATCACCACTCGGTCGGTACCAGGTACCTTGCCATGCCAACCACCACGAACAATAATGCAGGCAGGCATGTGCATGACAATGTCATTGACTGACCCAATACAAAAGCCAAAACAGAATATCATGCCATGGCAGCGGGGGAAGAAACACCCGAACGTAACGATCAAATACACAGCAATGTATTAACTACAAAAGTCCTGAGCGAGTTACCAGACCAATGACACTCTACACCCACTCCACACTGACAGGCACTCTAGGAACTGGTGTCAGTGTGCGGTGTGTATCTGGGACTCCCACCAAAGCGCATGGAAACGTAAATGTGGCAATTACTCTCAAATAAGCCAAGTACGTCCGGTAAATCGACGAGCACGTCACACGAAGGACGATAGCGATAAGCGATCAACCAAGAGAGGACACACACACACACACACACACACACACACACACACACCTGGCTTCAGCCCGAACAACACACAGCACCACCACCCTCACCTTGGGCCTCTACCTCCGCACCAACGAACGACAGACGCAGCTACGCACCAGACCGCCTGGGAACACGTTAAGGCACCGTGTTCATCCCTGCGTCCTGCGGCACAGTCGACATCGTACGCTATTTATAGAAAATGACACTAACGAAAGGTGGACGGAGTCCACTTCGGGACATGAGTGTGTGTGTTCTTCCTCTGGTCCGGCTATCATTGTCAAACCACGAAGAGCGAGTCAATGTAAACATCTATGATGACAACTGTAAGCTGGGTATACATGATAGTCGGCTTCCTCTCACACCATCGCAATAGCAGTCCAGTAGACCCGGAGACCGTCTACCAGAGGCACCCTACCTTACCCTAGGTCACAAAATGCACCGGAGGTACGATGTCGCGGGGAGTCCACACTGCTGCTCTCATCATTACACTCACGTACCGAGTGTTGGAAAGATCGGGCACGCGATGATGGGTCACACGCACAGACACGATAATCACTGAAGGAAAAGAAGTCTAAAAGAGCCTCAGTTGCCTGATGGCTATGATGATGCCGATGGAGAATATATATATATATATATATATATATATATATATATATATATATATATATATATATATATATATATATATATATATTCCCTGGGGATAGGGGAGAAAGAATACTTCCCACGTATTCCCTGCGTGTCGTAGAAGGCGACTAAAAGGGAAGGGAGCGGGGGGCTGGAAATCCTCCCCTCTCGGTTTTTTTTTTTTTTTTTTTTTTTTTTCAAGGGAAGGAACGGAGAGGGGGGCCAGGTGAGGATGTTCCCTCAGGGGCCCGGTCCTCTGTTCTTGGCGCTACCTCGCTATCGCGGGAAATGGCGAATGGTATGAAAAAAAAAGAAAAAAAAAAAAAAATATATATATATATATATATATATATATATATATATATATATATATATATACAATAACGTACAGTGCAGTCAAATAACAAAAGGTTGGAACAGTAATATACTAATACCTGGGGAGGGGGTCATCATCCCGGATACAGTAGCTACAGCGTAAGAACCTGCGAGTGACACACGATGTAATCAATGTGCCATACAACTTCAGCGAGGAAAGGAAGACACGTTTAAATAAATATATATATATATATATATATATATATATTATATATATATATATATATATATATATATACGACTGTAACTACTGAGACAGCGTCTTCCTGAGGGTCCTGCTTGACCTGACGTGCTCAGGCGCTGCGTCCACCACAAGGCTGAGGTGAACCCGACCTCCCTCCGTCCGTCCGACACACCCTCCCCCCGTGGCCAGGCTGGGGACACACAGAGCTGCTACTGCTGCTTCGGCTAGGCTTTCCCGTGGGGGCCTGCGCCCCCTCCGGAGGTCGTCCTCCTCCAGGAGAAACATCTGCATTCGAGACCCGGCCTTTGGAAGGAACGGTCTTAAAAAAAAAAAAAAACTGGTGTGATTTTCTCCCGATGCAATATATCCTGCGCCACGTCTCCGCCAAAGAAATAAAACGCGGGAGAGGAGAATGCAAACAAACAAACAAACAAACAAAAATGAAAAGTCACTAAGTTGGGCAGTGGCCGTGGTCCCGGTAAAACACACGCTCCCCTGGGGGACCCCCCCCCCCTCCACACAAACACACAAGTTTGGAAATACTGTTTCTCAAACAAGGCTCCCACTGGGGAAGGCGTGGTGGCTAAGGCAAGGCGTGGCTAGGGCAAGACTGGATGGGTGGGCATGGTGGGCGGGGCTAGGGCAAGAGCGGATGGGTGAGCATGGTTAGGACAAGAGTGGGTCGGTGGGCATGGTGGGCGGGGCTAGGGCTAGAGCGGATGGGTGGGCGGGGCTAGGGTAAGAGTGGATGGGTGGGCATGGTGGGCGGGGCTAAGGCTAGAGTGGATGGGTGGGCATGGTGGGCGGGGCTAAGGCATGACTGGTTGGGTGGGCGGGGCTCGGGCATTAGTGGTTGGGTGGGCGGGGCTGGGGGCAAGAGTGGATGGGTGGGTGAGAGGGGCAGGACTCGGGTAGGATTAGCCCAGCCCAGCCAGCCAGGCAGGCACGGGTGACAACTGTCTTGCTGGACCGTCATGCGGGACAGGCCAGCAGGGCAATAAAAAGAAAAAAAATCTGCCAAAACATATATATATATATATATATATATATATATATATATATATATATATATATATATATATATATATTCCCTGGGGATAGGGGAGAAAGAATACTTCCCACGTATTCCCTGCGTGTCGTAGAAGGCGACTAAAAGGGAAGGGAGCGGGGGGCTGGAAATCCTCCCCTCTCGTTTTTTTTTTTTTTTTTTATTTTCCAAAAGAAGGAACAGAGAAGGGGGCCAGGTGAGGATATTCCCTCAAAGGCCCAGTCCTCTGTTCTTAACGCTACCTCGCTATCGCGGGAAATAGCGAATAGTATGAAAAAAAAATATATATATATATATATATATATATATATATATATATATGGACTCTCGGCACCAACATCTTTAACCCCCAACTCTACGAGGGGCTCAGAAAAATTGGGGAAAACTGGAGGAAGTGAAGTGTCTTAGATATCTGGGACTGGACTTGACAGCGGATGGAACCATGGAAGCGGAAGTAAGTCACACTCTGGGTGGGGAAGGGGGCGAAGGTTCTGGGAGCATTGAAGAATGTGTGGAAGGCGAGAACGTTATCTCGGGGAGAAATTATGGGTATGTTTGAAGGAATAGTGGCTCCAATAATGTTGTATGGTTTCGAGGCATGGGCTATAGATAGGGCTGTGCGCAGGAGGATGGATGTGCTGGAAATGAGATGTTTGAGGACAATATGTAGTGTGAGGTGGTTTGATCGAGTAAGTACTGAAAGGGTAAGCGAGATGTGTGGTAATAAAAAGAGTGTGGTTGAGAGAGCAGAAGAGGGTGTATTGAAACGGTTTGGTCACATGGAGAGAATGAGTGAGGAAAGACTGACAATGAGGATATATGTGTCAGAGGTGGAGGGAACGAGAAGCGGGAGACCAAATTGGAGGTGGAAGAATGGAGTGAAAAAGATTTTCAGGAGGGTAAAAGGCGTGCAAGGAATAGAGTCAATTGGAACGATGTGGTATAACGGGGTCGAAGTGCTGTTAATGGATTGAACCAGGGCATGTGAAGCGTCTGGGGAAGACCATGGAAAGTTTTGTGGGGCCTGGGTGTGGAAAGGGAGCTGTGGTTTAGGTGCATTACACATGACAGCTAGAGACTGAGCGTGACGAATGTGGCCTTTGTTGTCTTTTACGAGCGCTGAAGGGGTTTTTCAGTAACTGAAAAACCCCTTCAGCCCCACCCCTACAAGATTGAAAATATAGCATTTTTACAAATATATAATATATATATATATATATATATATATATATATATATATATATATATATATATATATATATATAATATATATATATTTGTGCTCACATGTTCGTGTATATAATGTGTGTGTGTGTCCTTGTGTATGGTGTTATTTCTTATCAGGACGAGGATTAAGGCCTCCCTCTGAGACGTCCTCGGAGCTACTGTTCACACCAAGCATTAGGCGTAATCATTTAATTCTAATTTAATTTTGAAGATGGTCATTTGTCCTTGAGCACCCCGACCCTTCTCCGAGGCGGGGGGATTAAGTTGTCATCAGCTGCGGAATACTTCACCACCGTACTGGACATGTCATCCCTGTAGGCTTACAAGAGGGAGGGTGATCTACGCAGTTTTGAGCTACGCATTCTCCAACCAATAAGAATATTTCTGAGGCTCAGAGCCAATCAAAATGTAAGGTTGTATAGCTAGCAGCGAACGCTTGTCTTTACTGTAATTCATACCTATGACACCCGCTGAATCTCTCTAGCCCAGCGAGGTAAGTGGTCCACCCCTGCTGTAAGTCCTGCTGTGCTATAAGCCGTTACTGCTATAAGCCCGTTACCCGAGTGTTGTGCTATAAGCCCGTTACTACTGTGTCACGTCAGGTTTAGCTAAGTGTTTACTGTGTTACATCAGGTTTAGTTAAGTGTAACGATGATGTTTACTGTGTCATGTCAGGTCTAACTAAGTGTAATGTTATCGAACAAAGTGTCTTAAAGGAAAGAGAACTCCTGGCTTGAAATCTTATCTGGAATGTTATCTTATGTTCAATGTTAAACTCACTTTCAGTGTTAACGTAATGTTTCATGCTTGATTTATGTGCCTATCTTTGTACATTTGAATTCTTTCATTATAAGTAAATTTAATGTAATGCTGGTCTTTAATTCAATCCCATAACTTTATTATTGTGTTATCCTGAGTTGTGCAACGTGACAAATCTATAACGTCCTTGCAAGACGAGGAACAGTATAGTATTTGTAACATATGTTACTGGCGACCTTGCTCGAATAAGTATTGAGTTCGTAACAATATATGAAAAAAAATTGCTAAAAATCTATGTGCAATATTTTTCCAGCTATAGGTGCTATTATAATAATAATAATAATAATAATAATAATAATAATAATAATAATTAATAATAATAATAATAATAATAATAATTAATAATAATAATAATAATAATAATAATAATTAATAATAATAATAATAATAATAATAATTAATAATAATAATAATAATAATAATAATAATAATAATTAATAATAATGTCTTGAATGTGACTGAAGTATACGTGTATGAGTGCATGGGATTTCTTTGTTTCCTCACGCTACTTCGCTAACGCGGGAAACGGTGATCAAGTATCAAAAAAAAAAAAAGGGGGGGTGAGGGGGGGTGGAACGGAGCTATGTCCATCAATATCCTAAACAACCCATAAATACGTCCCTATCTTACAATAATCACGATAATAATGAGAAATATTAGGATCTCTTTACAAAATTTGATAAAAAGATACACACACACACACACATTATCCCAAACACACCTCCTCACAGGTCATCACGCGGTCCTTTCATTAAATCATCCGGGACCGGAGGCTCGTTCGTCCCCGGGAGACTCGAGTCCCACAGCCTCTCCCTCCGTAAATTTCTACGAGTGTCTTTAGAAACCACAGGCGGGGTCTTCAAATACCAGTAAGTCCCCATCCTCTCGAGGGAATCGGCGGAGGACGAAGGCTCTTCATGTGCGAGAGCAGACACTTCCTCCTTTGTCCTGTGGGCAGAATTTCTACTGGCCACGAACCTCTTGTACTTCCTGGCCAGTTTCAGCCGTTCTCTGAGACAATTCAGCACCGTGATGGCTCTAGCTTCGGAGACTGGACTCTCAATGACCGGAGTCTCGGAGACTGCACTCTCAAAGACCGGAGTCTCGGAGACTGGACTCTTACAGACCGGAGTCTCGGACACTGGACTCTCACAGACCGGAGTCTTGGAGACTGCACTCTCAAAGACCGGAGTCTCGGAGACTGGACTCTTACAGACCGGAGTCTCAGGGACTGGAGGCTCTGAGACCGGAGTTGATGGAGGCTGGGATGTTGGATGATGTCTTTTGCAAGTGTCCAACAGCTTCCTAATCCGGTCCTGAACGTTGAGACGTCCCAACACCTTGCGGACTTTAGCGTCGCTCGCCACGGAGACTGGAGTCGAAGCTGACGAAACCGAAGTCTCCGTGGAGTCGTTGCCTGACGTGTGACCGAAACTCGCCACGGGGACGGGAGTTGTAGGTTTACAGGTCTTACTGGGCGCCTCTGGTTCCTGACGACAGAGCAGTTTCTCCAGTTTACTTGGGGGGTCAGCTTTGATGGGGTCACCTTTATGTGAGTCGCACCACACGTTGAAGGTCACATCTATCACTATGATACGACCATCAGGTGTAATGCAAACATCAGACGATGAGGAAGTGCCAGCCCCCTCAAGATACTTAAGATCCTTAATGGTCAAGTCTGTGCCAGGCATTTCGGGATCGTTGTGGGGGCAAGACCCCGGAGGGTTCAGGCACGGCAAAAGCCGCCTAAAGAAATTGGGATGACAATCTCGGCAGTATTTGGGTCGCGAGCCAGGGGAGGTGGAGGCGCTGTGGGGGTAAGATGTACGAGGTTTCAGGTACGGCAATCCATGCTCTGTGGGGAGGTCACCCTGCAGTGCCTGGTCACCCTGCCGTGCCTGGGGAGGGAGACTGTCCTGCCGTTCCCGGGGAGGGAGGAGATGGTCCTGCCGTTCCCGGGGAGGGAGGGGATGGTCCTGCCGTTCCCGGGGAGGGAGGGGATGGTCCTGCCGTTCCCGGGGAGGGAGGGGATGGTCCTGCCGTTCCCGGGAAGGGAGGGGATGGTCCTGCCGTTCCCGGGGAGGGAGGGGATGGTCCTGCCGTTCCCGGGGAGGAAGGGGATGGTCCTGCCGTTCCCGGGAAGGGAGGGGATGGTCCTGCCGTTCCCGGGGAGGAAGGGGATGGTCCTGCCGTTCCCGGGGAGGAAGGGGATGGTCCTGCCGTTCCCGGGGAGGGAGGAGGTTGCCCCGCCATTTCTGTGGAGAGGACAACTGCATGCTGTCCTTGCTCTGCTGGTACCAGTCTTCAGGGACCCTGGGCATTATAGGCCGTGAGAGCCACTGGGGAGAGGGAAGGTTGTCCTGCCGTTCCTGCGGAGGGAGGAGGTCCTCCTGCCGTTCCTGCGGAGAGGGCAATTCCTTGTCGTCCCATTTCTGTGTGTACTCGGCACAATCCTTTAACTCAAACAAGTCTTCCAGAGGATATGGGGACCTGAGCACTCTAGGCCCTGAGGCCCGTGAGTTGGTTTCCCACCCCCTGACGCCCGCCGGTATGGGTGTCGCTTGCCTGGTCGTTTGCCTGTTCTTGTGGTGAGATGTGTCGCAGGACTCCTCATCCACCTTCGTGTTCTGGGTGAAGAACCAGAAGATCCAGCGCCAGAACTCGGACGAGTACTCGTACTTCCTCTGGCAGCAGCTGCACGTGCTTTGATCAGGCATATTGTGTGTGTAGTTTCAAAAAGTTTTTATGGTTATTAAATTTAATAAAACTGGGATGCTAAGAACTTGCGAATCAAGGATGAAATCTCAAAACAAAAAGGTGATGGAGGGCGAGGGAGACACGGAGCTGCAGGCGGTGAAGGATAAGGTGAGACAATGCAGGTAGTCAAGATGAAAGCTGCTGATGCGAGGGAAGTGAAGACGGAAGCTGTTGATGTGAAGGAAGTGAAGATGGAAGCTGCTGATGTGAGGGAAGTGAAGATGGAAGCTGTTGATGTGAAGGAAGTGAAGATGGAAGCTGCTGATGTGAGGGAAGTGAAGATGGAAGCTGTTGATGTGAGGGAAGTGAAGATGGAAGCTGCTGATGTGAGGGAAGTGAAGTAGGAAGCTGATGACGTGAGGGAAGTGAAGTAGGAAGCTGTTGATGAGAGGGAAGTGAAGATGGAAGCTGTTGATGTGAGGGAAGTGAAGATGGAAGCTGTTGATGTGAGGGAAGTGAAGATTGAAGCTGTTGATGTGAGGGAAGTGACGATGGAAGCTGTTGATGTGAGGGAAGTGAAGGTGGAAGCTGTTGATGTGAGAGAAGTGAAGATGGAAGCTATTGATGTGAGGGAAGTGAAGATGGAAGCTGCTGATGACAGGGAAGTGAAGATGGAAGCTGTTGATGAGAGGGAAGTGAAGATGGAAGCTGATGTGAGGGAAGTGAAGATGGAAGCTGTTGATGTGAGGGAAGTGAAGATGGAAGCTGATGTGAGGGAAGTGAAGATGGAAGTTGGTGATGTGAGGGAAGTGAATGAGGGAAGTGAAGTAGGAAGCTGTTGATGTGAGGGAAGTGAAGTAGGAAGCTGTTGATGTGAGGGAAGTGAAGTAGAAAGCTGTTGATGTAAGGGAAGTGAAAATGGAAGCTGTTGATGTGAGGGAAGTGAAGATGGAAGCTGTTGATGTGAGGGAAGTGAAGATGGAAGCTGTTGATGTGAGGGAAGTGAAGATGGCAGCTGTTGATGTGAGGGAAGTGATGATGGAAGCTGTTGATGTGAGGGAAGTGAAGATGGACGCTGTTGATGTGAGGAAAGTGAAGATGGAAACTGCTGAT
Source organism: Panulirus ornatus (assembly GCF_036320965.1). Taxonomy (NCBI): domain Eukaryota; kingdom Metazoa; phylum Arthropoda; class Malacostraca; order Decapoda; family Palinuridae; genus Panulirus; species Panulirus ornatus. The sequence continues at coordinate 49,465,573 of NC_092237.1, forward strand.
GTGAGGGAAGTGAAGATGGAAGCTGTTGATGTGAGGGAAGCGAAAATAGAAGATGTTGCTGTGAGGGAAGCGAAGATGGAAGCTGTTGATGTGAGGGAAGTGAAGATGGAAGCTGTTGATGAGAGGGAAGCGAAGATGGAAGCTGTTGATGTGAAAGAAGCGAAGATGGAAGCTGTTGCTGTGAGGGAAGCGAAGATGGAAGCTGTTGATGTGAGGGGAAGTGAAGATGGAAGCTGTTGATGTGAGGGAAGCGAAGATGGAAGCTGTTGATGTGAGGGAAGCGAAGATGGAAGCTGTTGCTGTGAGGGAAGCGAAGATGGAAGCTGTTGATGTGAGGGATGTGATGATGGAAGCTGTTGATGTGAGGGAAGCGAAGATGGAAGCTGTTGATGTGAGGGGAAGTGAAGATGGAAGATGATTATATGAGAGAAATCAAGATGGAAGCTGCTGACGAGAGGGAAATGAAGATGGAAGACGTTGATGTCGGGATGAAATAAAATGTTCTCCAACGGGAACTCGGTGAACGTGAATGTGTCTATTGCTGACCAACGGTAAAAATCCTCACATGTAAAACGGGTGAGATCTAACCGTAGTTGAGGCGTCCTCCAGTTTTGGACGATGAGAAGTGGCAGTTACGGAAGCAGGACGCCACTTATACGAGGGTGAAATTCATCTTCCTTAAACGCGTAAATGTGTAAATTCCAGAGTCTGGCGAGGTAAACATGTGTAAATATGCCCCAAAAAAAATGAGAGAGATACATGTATGTAAATGCTTTTATACGAATGTTGAAACAAGCAACGTAAATCAGATTTACGCCTCTTTTTCATTAGAAATTTACAAAATTACGCTTGCTTACTTGTACCTATCACTTTCAGATCTTTACTTCTTTCATACTATTCGCCATTTCCCGCGTTAGCGAGGTAGCGTTAAGAACAGAGGGCTAGGCCTTTGAGGGAATATCCTCGCCTGATATATGAAGAGGACATAATTCTAGTGATCATTGTAGTGAAGATAGACGTTATATAAACATATGTTACTGTAACGAAGACAAATGATATATGAACAGAAGACATAATTCTAGTGATCACTGTAGTGAAGATAGACGTTATATAAACATATGTTACTGTAACGAAGACAAATGATATATGAACAGAAGACATAATTCTAGTGATCACTGTAGTGAAGATAGACGTTATATAAACATATGTTACTGTAACGAAGACAAATGATATAAGAACAGAAGACATAATTCTAGTGATCACTGTAGTGAAGATAGACGTTATATAAACATATGTTACTGTAACGAAGACAAATGATATATGAACAGAAGACATAATTCTAGTGATCATTGTAGTGAAGATAGACGTTATATAAACATATGTTACGGTAATGAAGACATGATATATGAACAGAAGACATAATTCTAGTGATCACTGTAGTGAAGATAGACGTTATATAAACATATGTCACTGTAATGAAGACAAATGATATATGAACAGAAGACAAAATTCTCGTGATCGCTGTAACCATTGTAGTGAAGATGGATGTTATACGAACAGTACTCATGACTGTACTTATTATGGTAGTAATGACATGTTTTGTGAATCACAACCATGATTGTAGTAGTTATTGTAGTGAAAACAGATGTTATATGAGTTCTTGTAGTGGTTATTGTAGTGAAGACAGATGTTATATGAACAGTGCACATTATCTCAGTGGTTACTGTAGTGATGATAGATATCATATGACGTGTACATATACTACAGTTATTGTAGCCAAGACAAATGCTGTATGAACAGTGAAAATACCTACATAAAGAAAAATGTCGTATGAACAGTTGAAATGTCGATACGGTAAGCAAGCAGGAAGTTTACAGATTTCATATCACCTTTCCGAAATCATCTCTGTAGTGTACTATTCTAGTGTGTTGTGGTGGAAAATCCGTTTAATGGCATCAACGTCCGTAGTGAACATGACGGTGAGTGACAGTGGGGAGGAGAGGTGTATCTCTCTCCACCCAACAGCTCCGTGCATAGCGTTCGCCATCCCCACCCCACCTGGTGAGATAATACCATCACAGGAGCTAAGTAGTCAGTGTTGTGTGTGTGTGTGTAAATCACGGGTCTCTGACCTGTCAACTTTCGAGGTCGGGACGTCCATTCTATCACCACGAGAGTCCTGCCACCTGCTGGGAGGACGTTAACATACGCGAGTGCCCTCTGATCGTAAGCATTTCCAGTACCTCCTGAGAAGTGTCGGCCGGATTTCGTTCTTATGATGACAACGCCCCCCCCCCCCCCCCCCCCCGTGTGACAGTGCTTGCCAACTGTTGTCCACGATAAAGATAGAAAAGAAGACATTGCCTCATATCAAGCGAAGCTCAATGAACTTCACAATCACGCAAAGGCGCTCTTTGATATTCCTGCTTGTCAAATGACCAGATTTGATTTCTCGTAATCGTCCAACTGTAATGAAGATTCCTAGAAAGGAACATGAATTTTTGACTGGTCGGAGGTCGGAGAGAAGGATGATCACTGGAGGTGGAGACCGTCAAAATAGCTTGAGGATTACAATAAGGGTCTGAACGCAAGAAGAAAATATTAAGGATAAACATACACAAAGATATTGCATGAGGCCGTTCATCATCTTCACCTCTCGCAGTTCTCCCTTCACCCTCAGAATCAGAGACAAACTCATGGAAACCAACAGAAACAAGAGTTACCTCCTCTTAGTGAGTGCCAAGAGAGATTTCAACAATAAGAAACTCTGACCTCTAAGTCTCTCATTCAGCTGTAGCACGCGTTTGCGACAGAGCAGGCGTTATCAGACAGGGCAGCTGCAACTATGTGTGAAATGCCAATACCAATCTAGTTCCTGACAAACGAAATTCGCCGTGAACGGCAAACAAGCAACGCAATGAAAGTGAAGAGAGCAGTGAGGTAGACACAAGTCATCCTCTTGCCATAAATCTACTTCGATGGCCGCGAGGATAAAACTATTGTCAGAGAACAAAACGGCAGCAAAAAAATTTTCAAAAACACCATTGTGAATCAAGGGCATATTTGTCTTCTAAAAGAGCCAGGAACAAAACCTACATCATCCATATCACTCCGAATTCCGATGAGGGCAGTGAGACAACGAAAGAGATGACACGTTTTCTTATTTTCACCAGAGGCTGATGTAACATGAAAGCAATTGCGTGCGATGGCACACCTGTAAATACAGTCCCTAAAGATGGAGCAAATAACACAACACTTCTGGAACAAAATATATTGGCAAGCCATTCCAATGGCTTATTGGCCAGCTTCATCACAACCATGGATGGTAAGACATGCTGGACCAACTGGATTTACAGAAGTTGGCAAACACTTACCAGACTGTGAAGAAATTCCAGATGATATCCATTTCCATGCTATCGAATCAGAACATATTGAAGTCGAATCTGATGAAGTGAGTAAAGATCTAAAATAATTATCTGGTATTTATCGAGCATCTGACGAATTGAGTAAGCGATCCAAAACATTTATTTGATATTGATCAAACACTTTCTTAAGGTACAGTGGAAGATGCACTATCAGATCGTAATCCAGGGATGATATCTCATACACGGTGGCTGAGAACAGCGAATCGAGTTCTCTGTGTCTGTTACAACCTCTGAACCTTCCAATACTTAGCGCAGAGAAGCCATATCTATTTTTCTTTTTTTTTTTGGCAGACTTTTTTTTTTATCATGATCCACAACTTTTCCGCACTACCCTCATATGAATATATATATATATATATATATATATATATATATATATATATATATATATATATATATTATCCCTGGAGATGGGGGAGAAAGAATACTTCCCACGTATCCCCTGCGTGTCGTACAAGGCGACTTAAAAGGGAAAGGAGCCGGGGGGGGGGGGGGGGGGGGGGGGGGGCAGGGAAATCCTCCCCCTTTTTTTTTTTTATTTTTCAAAAGAAGGAACAGAGAAGGGGGCCAGGTGAGGATAATCCCTCAAAGGCCCAGTTCTCTGTTCTTAACGCTACCTTGCTAACGCGGGAAATGGCGAATAGTATGAGAGAAATATATATATATATATATATATATATATATATATATATATATATATATATATATATATATATATATATATATTGTAGTGTAGTTTGTATATATATATATATATATATATATATATATATATATATATATATATATATATATATATATATACAAACGATCCACCCCATTACACAACCGGTCCTGGGCCGGGCCGGGTTGGGCTAGGCCGGGCCCGTGGATGAGGAACGCTCCACGCCACTTCCCCCCAAACCTTTCGGTTACCACAATACACGTCGGCACAGCGCAGTCTCCATTGGCGGCAGCAGCAGCAGCCTCCTCCTCCTCTTCCTCAAGACCTAGAGACTCCAGCTTGGTGTCACTCTGTTACGTGTGTCACACAGCTTATCTGTGTTTGCCGGCCACGTGTTACACAAGGCGCGCGGGGCTCTGGTGTCAACGAGTCAGAACATGAGACACAGGTAGTGTTAGCGGGTCCTCTGGTGCATTCACCCTCACCTCCCGACGCTCTGTACACACCGCTGCTGCTGCTGCTGCAGGAGGAGGAGGAGGAGGTGTGGCTGCCGTGCCCCCTCTCATGGGGTCCTCTACCCTCACGGACGGAGGTCAAAGTGAACATCAGCTGTTCCTACACGCAGCCCCCAACGGCCACTCAACCAAGCGTGTAAAAGCTACAGCTCACACCCACACAAGATGCTCCACGGGCACAGCTGCTTCGCTACATAATGTTCAGGTGAACATCTGAGAACAAAGGATCACCTCAAACATGGCACTAACTTGTCCCAAGGTGCCGACGAGTTAAAACCCACAGTATGCACCAAACTCGCCTCCACCTACCCCTACCATTCAACCATGTTATCAGTGACATGTTTTGTCTATGGATGTCTGGACGTATAAAGTTCTTAAGACTTAAAAAATCGTCCGGACGTTACGCTAACCACCAGCCTGGCGACGCTCGCCACCCTTAGTGTGGGCGGCCGGGAAGTGGGTAAGTGGGCGGCAAGAGAGGAGAGGCAGGACTGGGCAAACGGGGAGTGTGAGAGGAGGAGTGAGCAATCAGTGGGTGTGTGTGTGTGTGCGTGTGTGTGTGTGTGTGTGTGGAGACGGTCTAAGAGTGAGAAGTGTGCATGGAGTAAGGGCCGTAGGTGAGGAACGTCCCTGAATTAGAAATATTTAGTCTAAGGTGCCCATCTCTACCCCACCGCAGGATGACCTCTGACCTGACCAGGTCGCGTCGTCAGCACCTAGGCAACACCACACTGGGGCGCGGGAGCCTGGCTCCTCTGGTAATGCAGTGCCTCATATGGGGTTTCTCGGACGTTTGAGCTGGACTTCCTCCAGTTACTCTCCCACAACACACGACTCCCCTACACACCTTCAAAGCCGTTAACTGAACCCTGGAATACTTCCAGGACTAAAGTCTAGTCCCTCCAGCATACTAGATGTAGTGCTACGAGGTTATCTAGTATACTGTGGTATACTGACAGTGTTATGGAAAGACACTACAGATTGATAGAACATTTCGAGACCAGACCGTTGATAATACCCGTTTTTCTTTTTTCTTTTTTTCCTGTTTTCTCCCGTTGGTCTGTCTGTAACTGTGACGTTTTCTGTTGCCCTTCTTGGTATCACAATTTTCAAAATTCATTTTCTAGACGAGGTACCTCCCTGAGGTAGGTGTGTGTGTGTGTGTGTGTGTGTGTGTGCCGACCCCATCCGGGCTGTCACAACCGCACTCGACAACAACATAACCGGTTTTGCGCCTCGTGTCTGACGTGTGCACTAACCCCCCCCCCCCATCGTAGCGGCTCACCTCACCTCTCGATAACCCAGGGACTTCCTGATCCGTCTTCCACGAAGTATTTACCCGCCATCATCACTACCCTCTCTCTCTCTCTCTCTCTCTCTCTCTCTCTCTCTCTCTCTCTCAGCTTTCCTCACGCTGCTGCTCATCAGACTGGCCTCTCTCTCTCTTGTGACATATCCTAAGAGATACTGAATTTTATCTTCCTTTTTTCTTCCTTCTTTCCCCCCCGGTGCTGTCAAACAGCTCAATAATTACTATCTTCGTCATCAACACATTGCTTTCACCAGTCTGCTCAATATGAACGACTTACCCTGCCCTGGTGGCTGCGGGGCGAGGCTCCCACCCCAGGTGTGGACAACGACGGGCAACACCAGCAGGCGGTGTGGGATGCTGAAGAGCAGGTGGAGGAGGAGGAGGAGGACGTTCTTGAGCTGCTCCCTGGCATTCCCACCCTCCACCAACCACGTACGGCATGTGATGACTGGGTTCATGTCGCGAGAGGGAAGCAGGATGCCCTGTACCCTGTACCGTCAGGCTGTGGTACACGAGTACTCCACCATCTGTACCGTCATGCTGTGGTACAAGAGTATTCCACCATCTGTACCGTCAGGCTATGGTACACTAGTACTCCACCATCTGTACCATCATGTGGTGGTACACGAGTACTCCACCATCTGTACCGTCAGGCTGTGGTACACGAGTACTCCACCATCTGTACCGTCATGTGGTGGTACACGAGTACTCCACCATCTGTACCGTCAGGCTGTGGTACACGAGTACTCCACCATCTGTACCGTCAGGCTGTGGTACATGAGGACTCCACCATCTGTACCGTCAGGCTGTGGTACATAAGTACTCCACCATCTGTACCGTCAGGCTGTGGTACACGAGTACCCCACCATCTGTACCGTCAGGCTGTGGTACACGTGTACTTCACCATCTGTACCGTCATGCTGTGGTACACGAGTACTCCACCATCTGTACCGTCAGGCTGTGGTACACGAGTACTCCACCATCTGTACCGTCATGTGGTGGTACACGAGTACTCCACCATCTGTACCGTCAGGCTGTGGTACACTAGTACTCCACCATCTGTACCGTCATGTGGTGGTACACGAGTACTCCACCATCTGTACCGTCATGTGGTGGTACACGAGTACTCCATAACTCGTACACTCACCATCTGAGCAGCCCTGGTATGTGGGTCTGTCTTCCATCCGTGCAGCTGGGTCGGTTTATTCCCCGCCAGTGCAAGTGGAGCGCCCGCGCTCCCATCGGCTTCGAACCCTGGCCGCCCACACCACCACATAGCTTCAGGGAGAAGGACCCTCCCTGCAAAATACACTCCAGGGACCCCTGGAAATACTTCACACGAGCCTTAGAAGTGTGTGAAATCACGTCTCCCAGTAGCTGTCCCTTAAAGTCTTCCTTCATGGCCCGACAGCCATCTACAACTACAGCATCCACAACCTGTATACTAATCTATTTTTTTCCTTTGTGGAAAATAAGTAAAGAAAATACCATGAGCGCACCCGCAGCATTTACCAAAGATATTTTTTTTTTCAAATGAAAAGAGATACGATTTCTTTTTTTTCACATGAAAATTACCATAAAAAAAAGAGGTACTGTAAAGTGCAAACAGCATTTGTGATGGTAAATACGGTCGTATATCTGTAGTAATTTGGTCGTAATTTCTACCACTTGGTTTACTGTCACCTGGAGCAAGCCTCCGTCGTATCCACAACACAGACGGATTTATTCAAGCCGAGACTGGAGTGAAAACGAACGGATTTATTCTTTTCTCCAAGCTGAGACGGAATTTCAAACCGAACTTATAGATTCTATTCCAAGCCGAGATTGGATTCAAAACGAACGTATTTTTTCTTTTTTCTTTTTTTCTATTCCAAGCCAAGATTGGATTCAAAACGAACGTATTTCTTTTTTCTATTCCAAGCCAAGATTGAATCCAAAACGAACGTATTTCTTTTTTCTATTCCAAGCCAAGATTGGATTCAAAACGAACGTATTTCTTTTTTCTATTCCAAGCCAAGATTGAATCCAAAACGAACGTATTTCTTTTTTCTATTCCAAGCCAAGATTGAATCCAAAACGAACGTATTTCTTTTTTTTCTATTCCAAGCCAAGATTGGATTCAAAATGGATTTATTCCACTCATTCCACTCCAATCTGCGACTGGAATTCTCTCCTCACTGATTATGGCGCAGATGGTATTCCTCGAGAGAGAGAGAGAGAGAGAGAGAGAGAGAGAGAGAGAGAGAGAGTCCTACTCATGCTGGAGGCATAAGGATTCTTTACGATAATCCCTCTCCATGTTCCCGCCTGGCTCCTCCTACCAACCATAACACCAGGCAAATGGCCGCCTGCCCAAAATTTATTTCCCAAGGGCTTCGGTCGGGAGAGCCCAGTGTTCCAGAAGAAAAGTTTTCGCCATCTTCAAACACGGAGGGAGAGAGAGAGAGAGAGAGAGAGAGAGAGAGAGAGAGAGAGAGAGAGAGAGAGAGAGAGAGAGAGAGAGAGATCATTACGTCTGGTTCTCCCCCACAAAAGACCTCCCTGCAGGAGAAATATATGTTACATACATTTCATAAATGCCGGCCAAGGGAACGGCAAGGGGCGTGTCCCTCAGGATAATGGTTCCGGAGGAGAGGGTGTGTGACCCACCAGTCACAACCAGTCAGCAGGTCTGGCGGTGGTGGTACGTAACACAGGGTCCTACTACCCCGGGGGTGTTACTGAACACAGGGTCTTAGTACCCCGGGGGTGTTAATGAACACAGGGTCCTACTACCCCGGGGGTGTTAATGAACACAGGGTCCTACCACCTCGGGGGTGTTAATGAACACAAGGTCCTACCACCCCGGGGGTGTTACTGAACACATACACACCAGCAAATAACTACGCCATATCTCTGGCTTCTTCTCGGACCCTCCCTGTATCTAAGGTTTCCCCCCCACACACACACAAATGCCACAGGAATATAAAAACCCCACTGGCGTACTTCCTACAGATGGCAGGACATCACTCACGAAAATGCCTTACCAAGATCACACACCACTACGATAGACTGTCATCATCAAATATGTACGTACTGAGTCCACATCAGCATGGGGCAAGTGAAGGAGACGGCGAAGTCAACATATGGCAAGGTCGTCGCGCGAGTGCTCTCACTTGTCTTCCGATCTTACGACATCTCGTATTTACGACAGGATGGATGTGGGCCAGAGCCCCACACCACCACAACTCCCTCAAACTCCCACACACCCTGAGCCCCACACCACCACAACTCCCTCAAACTCCCACACACCCTGAGCCCCACACCACCACAACTCCCTCAAACTCCCACACACCCTGAGCCCCACACCACCACAACTCCCTCAAACTCCCACACACCTTGAGCCCCCCACACCACCACAACTCCCTCAAACTCCCACACACATCATGAGATACCCTGGCCCTCATAGTCACACCATGCAAAAAATTCCACGGGCGAGTCCGGCCACACAGGCAGGTGGGAGGCACTGCACGACCACCCGACCCCCCCGCCATGTTCACCAGTGACCAAATGTCCACTGTGTGTGGGAGGTAAAGCGAGGCCGCATACAACATGGGGAATAATACCGTGGCTTCCCTTTGATCTTGAGGCTCTGCTACAGAGATGTTGGTTCAAAGAGACACTAAAGCTGCATTGAAGCTTGTAATACAAACGTAAATAACATACATATCTATCTATCTACAAATGATATACATATATATATCTTTTTTTTCTTTCACACTATTCGCTATTTCCCGCATTAGCGAGGTAGCGTTAAGAACAGAGGACTGGGCCTTTGAGGGAATATCCTCACCTGGCCCCCTTCTCTGTTCCTTCTTTTGGAAAAAAATTTAAAAAAAAAATAGAGAGGGGAGGATTTCCATCTCCCCGCTCCCTCCCCTTTTAGTCGCCTTCTACGACACGCAGGGAATACGTGGGAAGTATTCTTTCTCCCCTATCCCCAGGGTTAATATATATATATATATATATATATATATATATATATATATATATATATATATATATATATATATATATATATATACAGAGAATCTAACGCAAATAAGACTTCAAATGTCTTAAGAACATAAGAAACGAAGTCTAAAGAGTTTTCAGTGGAAAGAGAAAACCTGCACTTAAAAAATGGACACAAGTCGGATGAAACATTTACTGGGAAAGATATGTGAGAGAACACAATAGCCTCAACCAAGCAGTGTAGGGGGGAAGAATCAACCATCATAATGGCCCATCCTTGAGTTGCTAACGACCACACGGTAACTACGCGATACGATGGGTTGCCGGGTTCTTCCAGGCCTAGAAAATGACGGTGGCAGGTCAGCAACCAGATCCCGGGTGACAGACACAGGAGTGATATCAACAGAGCACAGAGAGTGAACCAACGCCAGGCCACAGGAACTAAGATATTTTTTCGAGGTCAGTTTGAGAGAGGTAGAGAGTCAAGGATTTCCCCTGCCTAACTCGTCGTAGGAAACCCGTCCCACACATGGCATCTGTGTTCCATACGTAGAGCACTTTGCACAAGCCTGACGAATCTATGAGAGCATGTTTTGATATCTGTGTACAGTTGGGTTTGCAAGACAGAGACGTCATGACGCTCAGACCAAGACTGTTTCCATCATAATATGTTTATGATGCATTATTACATGACAGCTAGAGACTGGGTGTGAACGAATGTGGCCTTTGTTGTCTTTTCCTAGCGCTACCTCGCGCACATGCGGGGTGGGAGGGGGTTGTCATTTCATGTGTGGCGAGGTGGCGATGGGAATGAATAAAGGCAGACAGTATGAATTATGTACATGTGTATATATGTATATGTCTGTGTGTATATATATGTACACGTTGAGATGAATAGGTATGTATATGTGCGTGTGTGGACGTGTATGTATATACATGTGTATGTGGGTGGGTTGGGCCATTCTTTCGTCTGTTTCCTTGCGCTACCTCACTAACGCGGGAGATAGCGACAAAGTATAACAAAAAAATAAAATAAATAAATATATATATATATATATATATATATATATATATATATATATATATATATATATATATATATATATAATTCGCGTTCTACAAGTCTGAAACTTAAGTAGCTTTCTGAGAAATCCTGAACATCTGAATTTAACGAAGCTTAGCCAATTCGAAACTTAACCTTGTATACATACATGAACCATGTCTCTTTACTACTGTGTAATTACCTGCCTATTCGTAAAGTATGGGGAAGGAATTTTCCACTAGGGAGGCCCCATTTGTATGTATGTGTGTGTGTGTGTGTGTGTTATGTGTGTGTGTGTAACAGGCAGTCATTCCCCCCGTTCCATTACCGAGCCGAGCACACGCCCTCTGTCCCACAAGAGTAATGGGTACCGGGAGGGAGGAACGGCGGCAGTTAAAACGTAATTGGTACAGCATCTACCTACGCTCACGTCACCAAGCGTCGCATCGCCCTCACCTTCCACACCAGGCTCCACACTCCCTGCTCGATCTTAGTCAAGGCACAGCACGAACCCACGACAATATACCTGCTACCGATCATGCACATACTGGAGGGGGGGCGCTGTCAGTCTTCCCCCCCAACCTCCTTCCCGCCATGCCACCACAATCAAGCAAATGCTCTTGAAGCAATCAATGCTTCTCCCTTGCGCCTGCCACCCACCATACGAGTGCGAGTGGTGATTATCATCCCCCTCTCCTCCCAGCCACCAATGAACCTCAGGTACGCGGGACACAAGAGCACCGGTGGCAACACAGGCTACTCGCCCCCCATCAACTCTCGACCCCCGAGCAACACCGGGCAACACAGGCTACTCGCCCCCCCATCAACTCTCGACCCCCGAGCAACACCGGCCAACACAGGCTACTCGCCCCCCATCAACTCTTGACCCCCGAGCAACACCGGCTAACACAGGCTACTCGCCCCCCATCATCTCTTGACTCCCGAGCAACACAAAGCAACACAGGCTACTCGCCCCCCCCCCCCATCAACTCTTGACCCCCGAGCAACACCGACAACACAGGCTACTCACCCCCCAACTCTTGACCCCCGAGCAACACAGGCTACTCACATCATCAACTCTTGACCCCCGAGCAACACCAGGCAACACAGGCTACTCGCCCCCCATCAACTCTTGACCCCCGAGCAACACCAGGCAACACAGGCTACTCGCCCCCCATCAACTCTTGACCCCCGAGCAACACCGAGCAACACAGGCGACTCGCCCCCCATCAACTCTTGACCCCCCTAGCAACACCGGGCAACACAATCAGAAGACGCTCTTGTCATCCTTACCAAGCAAAACATGTGAGGGGAAGAAGACGAAGTAAACCAGTCGTGACTCTGTCACTCCAGAACCCGAGGGGAGGGAGGAGTTAAGTCAGCCCTACAACGACCAGCCATGATGAAGCGTCTTGTCTCCCTAGGGACAAGACGTCTGGTGGGGGAGAGTAAATTGAGAGGAAGGGGGTGGTTCCTCCCATTACCGTGCTGGGCCGTCCTGCCTGTCTCTCCACCACCCAAGCATAAAATGACACACGTGCTACATCGCATCAACACCCACGTGAGCGTGGCTCGTGCCCCACCATTCATGGAGAGAGAGAGAGAGAGAGAGAGAGAGAGAGAGAGAGAGAGAGAGAGAGAGAGAGAGAGAGAGAGAGAGAGAGAGAGAGAATCTTCATCTCCACACCATGGCATGTCAACGTTACTTTAAAAGAAAAAAAAAAAACATGGAAAATATATGCATACATTCTTCTTTTTCGTAGGGTATAACTGTCAGTTTGGGGGTAGTGCTACGTTGGTCGTGTTTGTGTGTGTGTGTGTGTGTGTGTGTGTGTGTGTGTGTGTGTGGGGGGGGGGGGGGGGTTAGTACTGGTGGGTCAGGGTGACCTGTGATCAACCGGCCGGCAGCTTAGGTTAATGGTTCCCTTCACATCCCGAACTGGACAAGAACTATTCACACTAACTGGACAAAATAATGTCAAGCTTTTGTTGGGGGACTTTTATCAGTCTTGCCCATTTACACACACACACACACACACACACACACACACACACACACACACACACCTTTTCATGGTTTTTCCCCGACCGCTTCACATAACCTGGTTCTGTCCAGTGATAGAACGTTAATACTTGTATACCACACCGTTCCAATTCACTTTATCCCATGCACGCCTTTCACCCTCCTGCATGTTCAAGCTCATACCACTCAAAATCTTATTTACTCCATCCTTCCATCTCCAATTTGGTTACCCGTCTTGTTCCTTCCACTTCTGACTCATATGTTCTTTGTTAACCTACCTTTCTTCACTTACGTCCAAACCATTTCAGCACATTCCCTTCAGTCTCTTAACCACTACTCTCTCTTACCCTCTTATCACTTACTCGAGAAAACCACCTCATACAACATAATGTTAATCAACTACTCTCTCTTACCCTCTTATCACTTACTTGAGAAAATCACCTCATACAACATAATGTTAACCACTACTCTCTCTTACCCTCTCATCACTTACTCGAGAAAACCACCTCATACAACATAATGTTAACCACTACTCTCTCTTACCCTCTTATCACTTACTTGAGAAAATCACCTCATACAACATAATGTTAATCAACTACTCTCTCTTACCCTCTTATCACTTACTTGAGAAAATCACCTTATACAACATAATGTCCTCAAGTATTTCATTTCCAATGCATCCACCCTCCTCCGCACATCCTCATCTATAGCCCATGCCTCGTGTCCATATAATATTGTTGGGACTCCTGTACCTTCAAACAAACATTTTTGCCCTTATAGATAACGATATTTCCACAAATTCTTCGTACTCCCAGAACCTTCGTCCCCTCTCCAACACTCTGACTCACGCTTCCATTATTCCATTCCACTCCCTTATATCGAAAGCACTTCACTTCCTCCAATTTTTAACCAATCAAACTCACAACCCAACTAAACTGTTCCTCGACCTTGCTAAACCTAATAACTTTGTTTATATTCACATGTACTCGCAACTTCCTCCATTTACACTCTTCCCAACTCAAACACCAACTTCTGCAGTTTCTCACTCGAATCTGCCACCATTGCTGTATCATCAGCAAACAACTAACTCACTTCCCAGACCCTCTCATCCACTACATACTCGCCTCTCTCTCCAAGATTTATACTTACCTTCCTAACCACCCTATCCATCAACAAATCAAACAGCCATGGTGACATCAAACACCCCTGTCGCAGACCAACTTCACTAGGAACCAATCACTCTTTTCCTACTCGTGCACATGCCTTGAACCCAATAAAAACTTCTCGCTGCTTCCAGCAGCTTTTTCTCCACATCCTAAATTTTGAAGACCTTTCACAAGGCATCTCTGGCAACCCAATCATATGCTTTCTCCAGATCCATAAATGCCACATACAAATCCATCTGTTTCTCTAAGTACTTCACACATACATTCTTCAAAGCATTCAGCTTATCCACACATCCTCTACCATTTCTAAAACCACACTACTCTTCCCGAATCTGATGCTCTGCACGTGACACCACCATTTCAATGACTGGCCTCCCCATACAACTTACCTGGTATACTCAACAGGCCTTTAATTCTGTAGATTAAAACTCACATTATCTCCCTTGACTTTACACAACGGCACTACAGCACCACACCATGATCAATAGAAACATTGAAAAACTCTAGCTATTCCATCAAAAGCACGTTGTTTTTTTTTTTACAACAAATTCAACTGCAATACCATCCACTTCAACCGCCTTGCCACATCTCATCTTACGTAAGGCTTTCACTACCTCTTCTCTCTTTACCAAAGCATATATATATATATATATATATATATATATATATATATATATATATATATATATATATATATATACATATATATATATATATTGTATACAGGTAGCGACGCAGTCAATGGACTGTATCAGAGCATGTGAAGCAGTCGGGGTAAACCATGGAAAGGTCTGAGGGGCCTGGGTGTGGACAGGGGACTGTGGTTTATGTAAATGATATATGAAAGCTAGAGAATGGATGTGAGTGAATGAGACTTTTCTTGGTATGTTCCTAACGCTCGCTTACTACCACGCACGGCGAAGAATTGTGATATATATATATATATATATATATATATATATATATATATATATATATATATATATATATATATATATATATATATATATAAGGTTTAGTGATTCTTGTAAGAGTGTCCGATAAGTTCCCACGCTCGTCCCATGCCCATGCTGGCCAGCTAGCCTCTGCACGTACCACTGCCTACCTTACTTGTATCATTAATGTTGACCCGACCGAAATAACACTGGCTCGGCGTTCACCTCACGGTATCCTCTTGAAGCAAGCATCCCTCTCCCTCCTAAAGCACAAGTTCTTCCCCTTCTAAAGCACAGGTCCTCTCCCTCCTAAAGCACGGGTTCCTTTCCTCCTAAAGCAAGGGTTCCTCTCCCTCCTGAAACGCATTACGCTCTCTCTTAAAAGCACGAGTCCCTATCCCTCCTAAAGCCATGATTTCTCTCCTTCCTAAAGCACGGGTTCCTCTCCCTCCTTGAGCAACAGGTTCTTCTCCTCCCTCCTAGAGCACAAGGTTTTCTTCCAAGCACAGGTTCCTCTCCTCCCTCCTAAAGCTCGGGTTCCTCCACCCACTGTCTTCAGAACTGTCACAGCGGAGCGGAAGCGTCTGTCTGGTGGTCGTGTGGTTACAATACACAAGCCGCTGGTACCGGCACAAATCTATCAGCCTAGCCAACATGCAGGCAGCACACTATGCGTTCCCAGCAAGTGAACTTCTGGATCTAAAATATTTACATTTGTAACATCAAAAATGAAAATACCTGGCTTCACAAGGTCGTGGTCCACATGCCCCACACAAAGGCCTTCCCATTTCAAAGATTAACCATCATCAACATATTTGTGTGCGTTAAACATTATATAATAAAAGTCTGGATCATATGAAGGTTCGCCAACAAACCCGACCCTACATTTTTTTCTTTTATTGCGGGGGGGGGGGGGGGGGGGGGGGGGGGGGAAAGGCAGGATTGGGTTGGGTCAGGTTAGAACCTGCTGAGTTAGAATCGGTTAAATATGGTTAAGTACAAGAATAACCTAACCTAACCCAGCCTAGAAAAAAAATGGGGGAGGCAGCAATTTTCTTGCCCAAAAAATATTCTCGAACGAAAAATCCTGTAACATCCCCAATTACTTCTTATCTTTATCTGTATCAAACTAATATATATATATATATATATATATATATATATATATATATATATATATATATATATATATATATATATATATCCCTGGGGATAGGGGAGAAAGAATACTTCCCACGTATTCCCTGCGTGTCGTAGAAGGCGACTAAAAGGGAAGGGAGCGGGAGGCTGGAAATCCTCCCCTCTCTTTTTTAGATTTCCTAAAGAAGGAACAGAGAAGGAACAGAGAAGGGGGCCCAAGTGAGGATATTCCCTCAAGGGCTCAGTTCTCTGTTCTTAACGCTACCTCGCTAATGCGGGAAATGGCGAATAGTATGAGAAAAAAAAAAAAAAAAAAAAATATATATATATATATATATATATATATATATATATATATATATATATATATATATATATATATATATATATTAGTATGAATTATGTACATGTATATATATGTCTGTGTGTGTATATATATGTGTACATTGAGATGTATAGGTATGTATATTTGCGTGTGTGGACGTGTATGTATATACATGTGTATGGGGGTGGGTTGGGCCATTTCTTTCGTCTGTTTCCTTGCGCTACCTCGCAAACGCGGGAGACAGCGACAAAGCAAAAAAAAAAGTAAATAAATAAATAATAAATAAATATATATATATATATATATATATATATATATATATATATATATATATATATATATATATTGTTGCCCAGTTATACCGTAACACTACAAAACAAAAATTATTTGAAAGCTCTCGAGACTCTTACGTTGTGTGTCAAACCAGACTACCGTCCCACACGCTGAATCATACATTCCTACAGAGTGTAAACGCCAACAGAATACGGCCAAATAATGCTCAGTGAAGGACAGCGCATGCGCGCCAAAAAGCCAAAAAGTCCCACTGGACATAAAGCAAAAAAAAAAAAAAGGACACACTAAGTTGGACGTTTACTGCCGGCCCATTGGCTAAACTTCCCGCAAGGAGGGCGTGCATGACCACCAGACACGCACACCCACTTGCCCCGCCTTTCCGCGGGAATAAATCCGACTCTCTTGTTCATCTCAGGGAATAAAAATCATCCACGAGACGACAGCGGCCTCCGTCACCCACAGCCTCGGCCAAGCACCATAACCCGAGCCACACGGCTGGCTCAACGAACTGCCTCTAAACACCTACGCTACTGTACCCATAATGATAACATCCTTCTGTCATTTACTTCATCTCCCTCCGTGTGTGTAGACGGGTAGTTCTAGAATTCAACACGCCACATAAGGCCGAATTTCTTGTCTTTACATCTGGCATTATATTTCAGGCTTTCGAATTTCTTGTCATTACATCTGGCATTAGATTCCAGGCTTTCATAAAAGTTAATTCCTACGAGAAATGGAACCATGTCTGCAATACGGTGATGTGCCTCCATTACAGTACAAGCCACGGGCGACTTACTGAGCATCTGGATCTAAACCTTTTTAACAGTATCATCTGGATCTAAACCTTTTTAACAGTATCATCTAGATTTAAACCTTTTTAACAGTATCATCTGGATCTAAACCTTTTTAACAGTATCATCTGGATCTAAGCCTTTTTAACAGTATCATCTAGATCTAAACCTTTTTTAACAGTATCATCTAGATCTAAACCTTTTTAACAGTATCATCTAGATCTAAACCTTTTTAACAGTATCATCTAGATCTAAACCTTTTTAACAGTATGTTATGATCCAGAATTCAACGCTCAAGGGTGCCTGCCCTTTTCCACACTAAAACACTTCAGACGTTTATCTTCTTCCTTGAAACGTACTCCGTATTCCCATCCACTCCTGTATTGCTAGTCCTATCCTAGCCATATTCCTGGCATCACTGTCATCACAAAAAAATATCAACTACCACTACTACTACTACCACCACAATCATTATACAAAATCATGTCATCTATTATTATTATTTTCATTACCAACATACTTTTAAATATATATCACTTTAACTCTTGAGCACGATGGTACGGACAATGAGCACGATGGTACAGCTCATGAACACGATGGTACGACCCTTGAACACGATGGTACGACCCTTAAACACGATGGTACGACCCTTGAACACGATGGTACAGCTCATGAACACGATGGTATGACCCTTGAACACGATGGTATGACCCTTCGGTATAATGGCCAAATTCCTAATGGGTCTGGTCAAAGGATATACTTATCATACTCATGGGGTTATAACGTCGCGCTGAAGAGGCTAAAGCTAAATTTTAAGCTTTATCTTATCGGGTGCACGTCACGCGGCGACGTTTCCTGGAAGACCCGACAACCAGCGACCACCATTGCTAACGTACCTACCTTCCAGCGCTCCCACCCATCAACAAAACAATCTTCATGGGTTGTTGCACATATACTTAAATACAGACCAGCAACATAAAACAACCTGGTGAATCAGCCCTTTATTAAATAAAGCTTCGTTGCGGACAAAGCTGAGGGTAAAAGACAGCACGGCGTCTTCATGCGCTCATGCTGAACATATGTACCGCAAATGTGGGACAATTGAATCATATTTAGTCCTGAGCGTTCCATCGAGCTCAAACACAAGAAGAGGGACCCGCGGGAAACCGAAGACAGAACTCCAGTTTGGACCCACGACCGAGCAGGTCCTTCAGCAGGAAATGGTCCACAACTCCACATTCAACTCAACACGTCCTCCGACAGGGCACTACTTCAGATCGACAGCATTCACTTCACAAGTCTTGCGACTGGAACTACTCCAGACCTGCACCGTGTGCGCCACACGTCCTCTGCAGCCACTCGCCTGAAGCATTCCCGGCATTACACCAGCTCCGGGCGGCAACAGAGTAATCAAGAACACCTACAAGTGTCTCAGTTCGCTGAGGAAAGGCCTTGGGTGGACTCTTGTAGTCTAATGACGGAATGAGACTCCTGACTCTCAAGGAACACACGGTCAATCACGGTTAGCAAGGACTTGAGTCACTCAGGGCTGGCAGCGACCATACAGACACTCGTGACTTGCAAGGAGCTGCCGCAGTCATTCACGAATCGCACACACAAAAAAACTACTACTCACTCGCGGTCCAGGAGAAACTATGTCACTAATGGCTCGCCGGAAACAAACGGAGTCAGGTAAGTCTTTCCGCTGGGCCACAGGAAACGACATGATTTAAAATGGAGATAAGTTTCAACTCCTCCGGTAGAGGAGAATGAACAAAATCAAAAGCACTATAAGATGAACAAGATAAATGACCTTTTGAGTAATAATGTCTTACCTTTGGAGAAGAACACAGGCAAATGTCACCTCTTCAAAAAAAAAAAAAAAAGGATGTAAGCTGGATCTTGAGGACCTTCAAGACATGGAAGGAAAAAGCAATGAAGACGCTTTTCTGGGCGTTACTACTCTCACGAAATATATATATATATATATATATATATATATATATATATATATATATATATATATATATATATATATACTGCTCTGTACTACCATTACCATTCATGGCGGGCGAAGATGTTACGTGGGTAAGTGATCAAAGATCTTTCACGGCCCATGTAGACGTGATACAGGAACTGAACGACTAAAATCACTGAGGCTCTGCTCTCAGGAGGGCAGACGGAAAATGTATCTTTTACACTTGTAAATTCTTAAAAAGAAGAAAAAAAAACATGGTCTCTAGCACGGAAGACGCTTTAAGATATAACTGGGGCCCAAGACTATTCACCGATATGCCTGCAGTCATCAAAAACACTACGGAGTACACAATGGAGAACTTGAAGACCTTAAAGTATTTTTACAAGTGTACCTGGAGTCAGCGGTCCGCGGCTTCCAACTCTGGTCGACACAGCAGACTGAACTTCGTCCGGGTTGTTGGGGTACAAGACCTCCGAACACAAATCCAAGCAAGATTTGTATGATAAACACGATCATCCAAGTCTCAGTAGGAGTCACCCAAAGTTTGCAGAATGCAGAAATCACCCAAGGCTCGCAAGAAAGTCACTCAAAAGGTTACAGAATACAGGGGTCACCTGAGAGTTGCAAGAACCAGACGGAGTCACAATTGTCTCGCAGTGTAAGTAATGACCTTGCACCCTCTGACCACCACGGTAGTACTTTTGGGTAAGCACCAATTAAAAAAAAAATATATATATAGTATCGACTCGTAAAGGTCAGGTCAAGGGTCACGCCATTAAAAACTAAGGGTCTGACCGTCATTCACAAGAAGTTATATGCTGATTCCGTATTCAGCCAGGTGTTCAACTGCTCCAAAGAAACAGACATGTCCGTCCCACTGCATCTCCACTAAAACAAAACGTAATACATTGTCAACCACTTTCCGGGCTTTACGTCTAAACAAGTCTGCTCAAGAATCTAGGCTGTCTACTGCGTCGCAGTCAGGTGATAGTTAATAGAATAATATCAATACCTCATTAAAATCGTTACGAATCGCTGCGTCGAGTTCGAAAACTGTTCCTCAACGGTAAAATATTTGCTCTCGTAAACATACCGCTCGCTCCACGTACTGTAGTACTGAGCCATCACTCACAAACGCGTTACCGCTGAAGTGGTGGACCTACAAGAGCTTGTCGGTGAGGCAGCAGGCAAGGGAAAAGTCCCTTGTAGGACAAGCGAGAGAGCATCCCTTCCTACAACCATCTAATATTTACACCAACACTGATACAACTAAGCATTACCTCCTGTAGGGGCATCAAAATTGGCGCGACAGTCTCGTCAACTGATGAAGTCAAGGATCAATAAACCTAAGTCGACTTACTATAAGCCTTTCCAAGAGCCGTATTAGACAATACGATTTTTACTCGAGAAAATAGAACTCGCTCACCAGGAGATGCATCATCAACACGGTACATACCGAATATACAAGGGAGTCGGCCCTTGCAACGTCAGGTTTCTCAGTGTGGTGGTATAGTCCCTAAACCTCCAACAAAAAATTCAAAAACCATCGACGCGTCATCGGAGGCAGTCACCTGGGCACTGGGGACATTCAACCAGTAAAGCAACACAAACACCAGACAAAGACATCAAAGCGATAGTTCTATACCGACAATAATGATGGCGTATGACGCCACTATCGAAAAAAGCTGGCGCTATAGCTGCCGGAAAAATCAGGAAGGTTCTACAATGACCACAATAATTATTCAGTGAAGCACCAGAACTACAGAGAACTGAAACCTTGATCACACTGTCGTTTCGTACGAACGAAGGAGCGATACGAACGAAAATAATAATCAAAAGGCCAAACCTCTACTATGCGTAGGAGAATTATTCACAGACTGAAATGGAAGATAATGCAAGTTACATCACCCGGAAAACATAATACTAGAGTATGACAAAATGAAATAAGCTTCCAGCGTCCGGGAACGAACATTATTCAAATGCCTGCAAATACTGCGCACCGGCATCGAAACTAAACACGAGGCTACTCGACTTCCTAGATCTACCGCAGTATACCGCATCACCCAACCTCCAATGCTACACTATCAATTTTTCGAAAAAGAAAAGCTGCGGGAAAAAAAAAAAAGCCAAAGGTTCTTGTTACACAATCCGGCTGCGGAGGTATTGGCGATGGCTGCCCTGATGATGTCTCATGGCTAGGCAGGCTACTGACGAATATGTAACCGAACGAACCTAAAGAACACCAAGCCATCATGACTGTGCTGAGGGATAGAGGGAAGATCCTAAAGAACGCCTAGCGATCATGGAGCAATGACCGAACTGACAAACATACTTTACTTTGGCAAATCTAGGCGTTCGTTAAAGTGCTGTCGCTGTCCCAACTGATTAAAAATACATGAGAGCCATTCTCCGTACCGTCCTTATGCAGCCAGCCCGGCACAGCTCAACTATCAAAATTACAGCGAATCAAGTACAAGCGTTACCACCTTTAGTTTACTGATCGTCATTTTTTCCTACACCGTGGGCTTTAGGTGGCATAATAACTGGCGGTAAATTTGCAAACATAGAGAGAACGTACACTCCATTTGAATTTTTCTAAACCTTCCATCAATTAAATTACTGAACAACGCCAGTGCTTTTTGGCATTTACTTCGGCCACTGTACTGACGACCACCTGCACTGTGCGCTGTACATCAACTGCGCTATCGCCTATAAAACATTTATTTTTCTTCAAATTAATTAAACATCGCTTTAAAAAAAATCGTATCAATTTGTCTTTTGTGCAATCCTAGATTCTACATGAATTTTTCAACTTTCTGATTTATGTGTCGTGTGTATATATATATATATATATATATATATATATATATATATATATATATATATATATATATATATATATGTGTGTGTGTGTGTGTGTGTGTGTGTGTGTGTGTGTGTGTGTGTTACCGGATTCCTACTGCTCGAGAAGATTACATCACGCGTGTAAAGGTCCCGCTGGCGAGGCGGTTTCACTGGAAGTAGAGTTTCGTCAGATAACTCCATACTTAAAAGGAGTCTACATTTCTCCGCTACTGGAAGTATCTCTGCGTTAGGCTGCAGGAGCCTTTGGAATTCTTAAGTCCTAAGCAACACTTGAGATCATTCATAGACATTGGTCCTTGGGAAACTAAGTATGTGTATATACATATACCGGGACCCCCATTATCCAGGGGGTTCCTCTGGCTCGAAGGGTGTTATATTCAGCAGCAGGGACAGGATGGACTCCTTTCAAGCGGGTGGTTCTTTAAAGAGACTGTCTTCGTCAACCGATGACAATAATGCCTCGCGTCGTAACCTAAGACAAGCGGAGTCCGGTAAACACACACACACACACACACACACACACACACACATATATATATATATATATATATATATATATATATATATATATATATATATATATATCTTCTGTTTCCCATTTTAGAAAGTTAAAATGGATTGAATCAGGGCATGTGAAGCGTCTGGGGCAAACCATGGAAAGTTCTGTGGGGCCTGGATGTGGAAAGGGAGCTGTGGTTTCGGGCATTATTGCATGACAGCTAGAGACTGAGTGTGAAAGAATGGGGCCTTTGTTGTCTTTTCCAAGCGCTACCTCGCACACATGAGGGGGGAGGGGGATGTTATTCCATGTGTGGCGAGGTGGCGATGGGAATGAATAAAGACAGACTGTGAATTGTGTGCATGTGTATATATGTGTCTGTGTGTGTATATATGTGTACACTGAGATGTATGGGTATGTATATTTGCGTGTGTGGACGTGTATGTATATACATGTGTATGGGGGTGGGTTGGGCCATTTCTTTCGTGTTTCCTTGCGCTACCTCGCAAACGCGGGAGACAACGACAAAGCAAAATAAATAAATAATATATATATATATATATATATATATATATATATATATATATATATATATATATATATCGATTGATTGACTGATTGCTAATTGTCTTACAAAGAGTTTTACACTCGTATTGCCCTCTCTTTTAACTTAGTATATATGAACTGTCTTTACTCCTACGTGTGTATACACACATACCAGTCTTCGCTAGGTACCTATTTCTAGACTAGCCCCAAGAGGAGAAGGAACACCTGGATTAGGTGTAAGCCAACTGCCACGTCCAGAATTCGAACCTAAGCGGGTTCGACTCCGGGATGGCCCGTAGTGAATCATGACAAGTGACAAACAACTACATCATGGAAGCCTCTCTCTATCACTCTTTCTGTGTGTGTGTGTGTGTGTGTGTGTGTGTGTGTGTGTTACCTGACTCCGACAGCTTAAGGTTAAACTACGAGTTGAAGAGTCATCTTTGAGGTGGTTTTTTTCATCGTTAACCGAAACAGAATATACGGGGCTCAAAGAGCCTCTAAATGGAACTTGAAAACTCGTTTCATTTTCCTGCTTTCGCGTTAGCGAGGTAGCTTTAAGAGCAGAAGACTGAGCCTTTGAGGGAATATCCTTACTTGGCCCTTCTCTGTTCCCTCTTTTGGAAAATCAAAAACGATAGGGGAGGAGGATTTCCAGCCTTCCGCTCCCTCCCCTTTTAGTCGCCATCTACGACACGCAGGGAATATGTGGGATATATTCTTTCTTCCATATTCCCAGGGATATATATATATATATATATATATATATATATATATATATATATATATATATATATATATATATTCCAACTTAGGGCCAAGGTAAGGCGGGCTCCTTAAGAGCGGGAAGGTTCGCCACAATACAAAACTCCTTTCTGATTTCTGATGTTTATATAAAGCCTTGCAGAAGGAAATTTCTCGCTCGTGGTGTCACGACTTGCAAGCGCAATCCAAAACCATATATATGTCTGGCGAGGTGGCGATGGGAATGAATAAAGGCAGACAGTGTGAATTGTGTGCATGTGTATATATGTATGTGTCTGTGTGTGTATATATGTGTACACTGAGATGTATGGGTATGTATATTTGCGTGTGTGGACGTGTATGTATATGCATGTGTATGGGGGTGGGTTGGGCCATTTCTTTCGTCTGTTTCCTTGCGCTACCTCGCAAACGCGGGAGACTGCGGCAAAAAAAAAAAAAAAAAAAAAAAAAATATATATATATATATATATATATATATATATATATATATATATATATATATATATCCCAGGACCCCTATATAGGGATCCTGTAACTTCAGAGCTACGTTACATACAGAAACTAGGAAATTATGAACCAATTTAAAGCAAAAAGTACCTCGACGGGATTATGATCCCTTTTATCAATTAATGATGATGCATCCTTGCCGACGGTGTTTTTTTTTTTTTTTTTTTTTACTAGCGGTGTAACAACAAACCGGTGGAGGCCAGGTATTATCTTATTACAACTCAAGGACCCCCCCACCCCCTTTCTTTCCGGGGGGGCTCTTGCAACTTCAAGGCTGCGCTACACTCAGTAGCAAGGACAGGATGGATTACATTGAAGCCAGAAGTTCTCTGGCCATACTGTAAACCATTTCGTCAAGTGACAGAGGTGATTCAGGGTTGAGGTCAACGCCGAGACTGAAAAGTCACACTGACGAAGCTGTATCATCGTCAGTTGACCTAACAGACTCAGTAGCCTTATCAGAGAACTCGATTAGAATCCTTCGTATCCCTGCTAATGAGTTGAGTGCAGCCCTGGAGCTGGAAGATTCCCCGGAAACACACAGTAAAATAATACGACGTATTTTATAACGCAAGGGAAGGAAACCAACAACGCACGAGTGATTTTAAAATCATAAAGCACCATAAAAAGTTTTTTTTTCCCCCCCACAGCTTTAAGCGACCCCAATAGGTTATGTGTGCAAAAGTGTGTATGAATGTTCCCTCTTGGAATATATATATACTGGGGAGATAAGTGAGAAGAAATTTAGAGCATATTACCGCTCCCTGGCAGAAAACGAGATAGCAAGTGGGGGAGTCAGCATGTAGTCTGTACATCAACGCTAACTCAAGGGAAGTGGGAGGGAAACATGGAAACCTTTATATATGACGGAGGCCGGTCAACGGCATGCAACCTAGAGAAGAGAACAGATTGGCTGACATCAAAAATATTTCGACAGCGAGAATGGCACTTGAAGTACTGACTTAACAAAAAGCAATTCTGAACTACTGAACCGTCAAAGGATATGTCGTTAGTTTATGTCCTCCTTTGCGTTAAGGCCACAATCTTTTTGTTACCTCGTATCCTACTTAGCTAGTTACATACAATCAAGAAATAAAGAAGTCGAAGGAAACATGAACAAGACATCGCATCTATATATCATACCAAATGTAAAATAATGCGAACATCTGATGGCAAAACTGATTCAAACTAATTCAATACTCACTAACATCATAGCAAGAGAAATTTCTAAGCGTTAGTTCAACAGGAACAGGGCGGACAAAAAAAAAGGAGGACAAAGGAGTCAACAAAAGGCCTAGCTGGAATGGAAAGCGAACCAGGATGGGAGTCCCGTTTGTGTCTGTCCAGCGGTCGTGGCTGCCAGTCCTTACTGTAAGCCCACACCTGCAACGCCTCACTATAGAAGATGCACTTCTACATCACACCACAGATGGAAGGGGAGAAATTTCATCCTCCGTGACCTTCAATGGTAGTAAAACTAAACTAATGCATGCTCTTTCCAACTCTCAGCTTCGCTTGCATGTAGCACGTTTGAGTACCAAGGTAAACAATGTGACCTCAGGCTAAGAATGACGAAATCCTGCCCAACCTTAGCCTCACCTCGGGTTGGGAAGGGTGGTGGGGCGGGAGGGGCTGAGGTAGTCATGGGACTGGGAGGTGAGAGGGAGGGCACAATCAGCTGACATGTGGTATGTAGTCACGTCAACACCTTTTGCAAACTCTTATAATTCCGATACTGCATCGTTGCGAAGCTCAAAGTCACCTAATGAGAATCTGCTAATCCAGAGATCTCAGGCGGCCACAGTCTGGACATAAATAAATCAAAACACAGATAATATAATGGTGTATTGTGGTGATTTCATCTGCTCCCGAGACAGATCTACGCTACTTATCGATCCATTTTGTCGTTTATCGCTCCGTATACATCCCCTTGCATCTCCAACCACTGTACACCACCTCACTACTAGATCTCAAGGAAAAGAAAGGTACAAAACATGAATAAAGAAACTCTACCGACTAGATGAAGCCAAACTGGTTAGCTTAGCGCCGATTTCAAAACACGTCTAGCCAGCATTACCTCACCTATTCTTCATGTTCATGCATTACTCACCTCGTCTGTTGAAGGGCCGGACCCTCACGGCCACTCGAATCTTATCCATGACGGAGGACTATGTGAAACACCAAAACACCGGATACTTTTTTAAAATTCACTTCATATTGAGGCTAAACAAGTTTTCACACTGAGAGCGTAGCAACTGGACCCCTCACACTCTAGTCGCAAACTGAGTCAGAACATCCGGGGACCCGAGAACAAGTTGCTCGCGGCGATAATAGATGCCAAACGTCACAGTCTTCTTATCTTAAATCACTTTAGAATACGATTCCGAATGGACACAATTCCTTTTGAATCACATGTAATACATGTATCAAACGTCTGATTTTGATTTTGAACAAAGTAAGTCTCACAAATGAATAAGAAAATATTACAATATTCTGGAATTATTCAGGGGTCCATTTTCTATGATCACCCACGGTAACGTTATCAGTGACTTGTTCATTTTGATCAAGTGAAATATGTAGCGTTAAATTCCAGAATTAACCTGATATGGCAATGTTTTATTATTACGTTCATGCCAAATATGAGCTCGTAAAACTTAAGGAAAGTGTCTTCTTAAGAAAGAAGTATATCTCAGTTTTCTTTCTACATGTTCCAGTAACTCGTACACCCACACACACTACTCGCGCGCGCATGTACACGCACACACGCGCAGGGGCACACGGACACACACACATGCGCACACAGACATAACCACGAGTATAATACTTCCTCCAGCGTAGAGCATGTACACGTTATCACAAATAAGTAATCACACACACACACACACACACACACACTCACACACACAGGAGGAAGGACAAGGAAGATACTGAGAACCAGAGATAATGTAAGCAAATGAAACAACGTAAGCGTAGCGGAGGTGACTGCAGCGACAGCTGGAAACCTTAAGACCTCCATGAGGGATGTGAGAGGTGAACAGATGAGGTCTCAAGCATGAGAAACCCTCCCGTAAACACACACACACACACACACACACACACACACACAAGATCATCCTATTCTCCCCCCCTCCCTTTCCTCCCCTTCACCACCCGTCAATGGGGCGTTCAACACACTGGTTTCCCCCTCCGAGCCATCACCTCGACCTCAAACGACAAGTTCAGGATGAAACCACCTAGTAACACCATCCCGCCACCATCACCTCCCGCCTCCTGAAGATCCTTCGTCCCCGAGTTGCGACTCGGCAACCTAGATGTATCGCGAACCCGTTGAACTTGTACAGAAGAGAACAACCCCCAGCCCAGGCCTTTGTGAACATGATCAATACTTTGCATTGTACATTAACCTCATGTTTTGTCTTTGTTTAAAGATAACGTCCCCTCTATATAACCCCATTGTTTACTGTAACTTTTTTCAATACATTTTCTTTGTAGTTGATTCAATAACCGAAAATCAATGTCATACACACACACACACACACACACACACACACGCATTAGAGAACTTTTTACAAAAGTGTGTGACATATGAGGGTCAGGACACCCTGCTGCTCCACATAACTTTACCATTAAACAAGGAATGATCGAAGAAAACTGGAGCCGTTGTTAATTTATGGCTCCTTTCTCTTTTATCAAAAAGTTTAATACTGCATAATGGAGTGGTCAATAATCACCCCTCCCCCACAGTATGTAACACCCTCCCACACCCATAGTATGTCCCACCCTCCCTCCCCCACAGTATGTTGGGGTGGTCTACAACCCTCCCTCCTCCACAGTATGTTGGGATGGTCTACAACCCTCCTTCCCCCACAGTATGTTGTGACGGTCTACAACCCTCCCTCCTCCACAGTATGTTGGGATGGTCTACAACCCTCCCTCCCCCACAGTATGTTGGGACGGTCTACAACCCTCCTTCCCCCACAGTATGATGGGACGGTCTACAACCCTCCTTCCACTACATGTTGGGACGGTCTACAACCCTCCCTCCCCCACAGTATGTTGTGACGGTCTACAACCCTCCTTCCCCCACAGTATGATGGGACGGTCTACAACCCTCCTTCCCCCACAGTATATTGGGACGGTCTACAACCCTCCTTCCCCCACAGTATGTTGGGACGGTCTACAACCCTCCCTCCCCCACAGTATGTTGTGACGGTCTACAACCCTCCTTCCCCCACAGTATGATGGGACGGTCTACAACCCTCCTTCCCCCACAGTATGATGGGACGGTCTACAACCCTCCTTCCCCCACAGTATGTTGGGACGGTCTACAACCCTCCTTCCCCTACATGTTGGGACGGTCTACAACCCTCCTTCCCCTACATGTTGGGACGGTCTACAACCCTCCTTCCCCCACAGTGTGTTGTGTAGAAGAGGGAAGTAATGGTAAATGAGAAGGAGAAAGTCTGGCTATGGGTAAGGAAAAGGAGCAGGGCTGGGTATGGGTAGCAAGAAGAAGGATCTAGCAATCGGTAGAGGGATGCAGGTCTGGCTATGGGAAAGGACGAAGGAAGGTCTGGCTGTGGGCAGGACGAAGGAAGGTCTGGCGATGGGTAGGGCGAAGGAAGAGGTCTGGCTATGGGGCAGGACGAAGGAAGGTCTAGCTATGGGTAGGACGATGGAAGAGGTCTGGCTATGGGGCAGGACGAAGGAAGGTCTGGCTATGGGGCAGGACGAAGGAAGGTCTGGCGATGGGTAGGGCGAAGGAAGAGGTCTGGCTATGGGGCAGGACGAAGGAAGGTCTAGCTATGGGTAGGACGATGGAAGAGGTCTGGCTATGGGGCAGGACGAAGGAAGGTCTGGCTATGGGGCAGGACGAAGGAAGGTCTGGCTATGGGTAGGACGAAGGAAGAGGTCTGGCTATGAGGCAGGACGAAGGAAGAGGTCTGGCTATGGGGCAGGACGAAGGATGGTCTGGCTATGGGTAGGACGAAGGAAGAGGTCTGGCTACGGGTAGGACGAAGGAAGAGGTCTGGCTATGGGTAGAGGGAAGGAGTAAGTCTGGATATGGATAGGAGGAAGGATGAGGTAAGGGTGTGTGTGTGACATGAGGCGCGAGCTACGGGAGACAGCCACACCTACTTAACGCCCCAGGAGCCTCTCCCAGCAGTACGCCACCACCACCGGCGGGAGGAGAGGGATCCAGGTCTTCTAGACTCAATGACTGACTTCTTTGTGCCGGTGTCAGTGGCCAGTTTACTGTGTGCACCTAATGATCATGCTGAGAGCGATAGCCCAAAAGGACTACACAGGTAACAAAGGCGCTCTGTCAGACGCCAGTGGGGAGATGGTTATGTCATTAAAGTGTTACAAAAGTTGGCTCATATAAACCAACAATGAATCCCTTAACCAGCAATGTTCGTACTTCAGTGTCTGGTTTCACTAACAAGCATATTCCATTCTCGTCTCAGGATATATATTTATATATATATATATATATTTCTTTTTTTTTTCATACTATTCGCCATTTCCCACGTTAGTGAGGTAGCGTTAAGAACAGAGGAATGAGCCTTTGAAGGATATCCTCACTTCTCTGTTTCTTCTTTTGGAAAATTAAAAAATGAGAGGGGAGGATTTCCAGCCTCCCGCTCCCTTCCCTTTTAGTCGCCTTCTACGACACGCAGGGAATACGTGGGAAGTATTCTTTCTCCCTCATCCCCAGGGATATATATATATATATATATATATATATATATATATATATATATATATATATATATATAGATAGATAGATAGATAGATAGATAGATAGATAGATAGATAGACAGATAGATAGATAGACAGATAGATAGATAGACAGATAATCAGAGATAAATGAACTACTTGCGCTTATGGTTCCTGGAAGTTCAAGATGAAACAGTATCAGTTTCTAGGGTGGATCCCCCAACAGTTTATTCTAACATTCTTCTTTAGTCTCTTACCATCGGGCCGGATCACAATGGCAGCACCTCCAGCCCTGCCAGAGTTGAGGGCACCGTCAGTATAATATATACCTGGGGTTAAGACTGTTGTCGTGTGGGAGGTTTCTGTATATATGATCTGACCAAACCCCGATCCTTCCTTTTTATTAAGTCCTGGAACACACATGCCTGGACGACCTTATATACGACCCTTCCTCGGCTGGGAGAAAGAAGGTGGTGGTCGAATGGCTGGCTCCCTTGGGAACCAAGAAGGCGAGGCAGACGACTCTCCCACCGCCCGAAGGGGCCCACCATAACTCCAGGCTGATGCTGAAGGGCGACACAGACAGGACATGCTTAACCCTGACAATTCTAATTAATCCACCCACCCACCCACACACACACACAGGTAACAGGCAACCACGGAGCAGGGTGGAGGGAGGCTACAACCGCAATGAGCCAGCATTACTACAGTGGACGTCGAAGTCCCGACACCTTAGTCCAAGTTGCTGTCCTTTCGTCCTTGCCTCGCCCACACGTGCGTGGCTGGCACTCAGTCTACAAACGAAGACTCATTCCACCTCACACATAACATCCAGCAACGCGTAACTCACACGACTCTTCCACTCAACTTTTCCGGCAGTTAGGCTATACCTAAGGGCAAAATCCCAACCTAACTAAAGAGCGCTTAAGAGATGGAGGGAGCCCTCTGGTGTGGATCTGCCTCCCCCATACTGTACAAGTGGGTAATTACTGGCACAAACATCAAGGGATGAGGCCTAACGAGTGTAATTACAAACGACCCATTTATCTGAGTCACTGATTTCCCTACTGGGGGAATTATTTTCCATATAAACAGAAGGAAGAAGACAACAGCTGTGTGAGAGCATGTCTGGTGTGTTACATCGTCACTGACCTCAGCGTCTGGTGTGTTACATCCTTACTGACCCCAACGTCTGGTGTGTTACATCGTCACTGACCTTAGCGTCTGGTGTGTTACATCGTCACTGACCTTAGCGTCTGGTGTGTTACATCGTCACTGACCTTAGCGTCTGGTGTGTTACATCGTTACTGACCTCAGCGTCTGGTGTGTTACATCCTTACTGACCTCAGCGTCTGGTGTGTTACATCGTTACTGACCTCAGCGTCTGGTGTGTTACATCCTTACTGACCCCAACGTCTGGTGTGTTACATCGTTACTGACCCCAACGTCTGGTGTGTTACATCGTCACTGACCTCAGCGTCTGGTGTGTTACATCCTTACTGACCCCAACGTCTGGTGTGTTACATCGTCACTGACCTTAGCGTCTGGTGTGTTACATCGTCACTGACCTTAGCGTCTGGTGTGTTACATCGTCACTGACCTTAGCGTCTGGTGTGTTACATCGTTACTGACCTCAGCGTCTGGTGTGTTACATCCTTACTGACCTCAGCGTCTGGTGTGTTACATCGTTACTGACCTCAGCGTCTGGTGTGTTACATCGTTACTGACCTCAGCGTCTGGTGTGTTACATCGTTACTGACCCCAACGTCTGGTGTGTTACATCCTTACTGACCTCAGCGTCTGGTGTGTTACATCGTTACTGACCCCAACGTCTGGTGTGTTACATCGTTACTGACCCCAACGTCTGGTGTGTTACATCCTTACTGACCTCAGCGTCTGGTGTGTTACATCCTTACTGACCCCAACGTCTGGTGTGTTACATCCTTACTGACCCCAACGTCTGGTGTGTTACATCCTTACTGACCCCAACGTCTGGTGTGTTACATCCTTACTGAGCTCAACGTCTGGTGTGTTACATCGTCACTGACCTCAACGTCTGGTGTGTTACATCGTTACTGACCCTAACGTCTGGTGTGTTACATCGTCACTGACCTCAACGTCTGGTGTGTTACATCGTCACTGACCTCAGCGTCTGGTGTGTTACATCCTTACTGACCCCAACGTCTGGTGTGTTACATCCTTACTGACCCCAACGTCTGGTGTGTTACATCGTTACTGACCCCAACGTCTGGTGTGTTACATCCTTACTGACCCCAACGTCTGGTGTGTTACATCGTCACTGAGCTCAACGTCTGGTGTGTTACATCGTCACTGACTTCAACGTCTGGTGTGTTACATCCTTACTGACCCCAACGTCTGGTGTGTTACATCGTTACTGACCCCAACGTCTGGTGTGTTACATCCTTACTGACCTCAACGTCTGGTGTGTTACATCGTTACTGACCCCAACGTCTGGTGTGTTACATCCTTACTGACCCCAACGTCTGGTGTGTTACATCAGCTACAGCCGGTCTGGTGTGTGACATCAACTACAGACAGTCTGGTAACAGTCACATTTATCATAATCTATCTATTCATATCATTCAAATCATAATGACATATGTGCAGTTTTAACAAGCGAAATGTATACTTTAGAATGGATACCAAAAAAATGAATTCCATTTCCAATTTAATTAGTTTTGATAAATATCAACTTATCAAGTGTATGACTTTTCAGTTTACATATAAATGTGAAGCCAGTCAAACTACATTCCACCCGGCATTTTCAAGGCACCAGAAGTCCCCAACTGCTGACTTAAAAGACGCTTTGAGTTAAGTGTATTTACTGTGCAAATACTCGTTATCTCATTAGGAAAACAGCAATTTGAGCGCTAATTTCGTTAATGGAAAAATGCTCTCGACGTGAGCTTGAAAATGTGTCTCATTGTCAACAGACTTGGTTGGCTCCTGGTATTTGAGTGTATAAAACGCTGAGGATAGTGGCAATGTACTGAACATACTCACTCCCCCGGAGCAACAGTCCTGTGGAAGGTGCTACGAATATATGGAGTGAATGGCAAGTTACTGAATGCAGTGAGGAGTTCCTCCTCCTCCTCCTCCTCCTCCTCCTCCTCCTCCGAGGGTGTAAGACAAATGCAGTGAGGAGTTCCTCCTCGTCCTCCTCCTCCTCCTCCTCCTCCTCCGAGGGTGTAAGACAAGTGTGCGAGTAGGAACGGAGGAGGTTAAGCGGTTCACTGCGAAGAGAGAGAGAGAGAGAGAGAGAGAGAGAGAGAGAGAGAGAGAGAGAGAGAGAGAGAGAGAGAGAGAGAGAGAGAGAGAGGGGGTGTGCGTCATAACTATGCGAAGTCATAATGGTTATTTAATCGTGTTTATGGATAGGGGAGTGAAGGTCTTAGGGGCGAGGAGCAGGTCCTTAGCATCCTGGGGATTAAAGGCATGGGAAGTGGATCAGCTGTTGTTTGCAGATGACACGGCTCTGATGTCAGATTCCACACACACACACACACAGAGAGAGAGAGAGAGAGAGAGAGAGAGAGAGAGAGAGAGAGAGAGAGAGAGAGAGAGAGAGAGAGAGAGAGAGAGAGAGAGAGAGAGAGAGACTCTCGAGGAGGAGGTGACAGGTTGGGAGAAAGTATGAAAGGAGAAAGGTGTGAGTAAACGTGAACAAGACTAAAGTCATAAAGTGTACCAGGAGGATGAGACAGGGTGGTTAGAGAGCAAGTTTACATGGGACAGACCTAGGGGAAGAGGAGAGCTTTGGGCAGTAGCTGTGGACGTGGCAGCAGATAGTATGATGAAGGCTGAAGTGAGTCGTAACATGGGAGGAGAGGCGAAGGTGCCAGATGTATAATGAAGATAACGGAAGCAGAGATCAGTGTTCGTAGCAAAGATGGATATGTTTAAAGGTACAGTAGTCGCGAGAGCGTTGGAAAGTGTTTGGACAAGAGATATCTGAAGATGGCATGTGTTGTGTGACGGGTTGATCATACAGGGAATGACGATATAAGAGAGAGGTATGACAGGAAGTGCAGTATGACCGGGAGAGATAACCGGGGTGTGCGCTGAAATGGTTCAGACACTTGGAGAGGATGAGTGAAGAAAACTTATGAGGATCTACGTGTTCGAAGTGAAGGGAGGAAGGAGAAAGGGGAGAATAAAAAAAAGTGAGAGATTGGATTGAAGAAGGCTTTGAGGTATCGGGGCCTGAACATTCCGGAGGGTGAGAAGCTTGGATAGGAAAGAAAAAAATGGATCGATGTTGTATATGGGGGAAAACGTGCAGTCACTGAGCTGAACCAGGGCATATGAAGCGTTTAAGGTAAACTGTAGCATAGTCTGTGGGTCTTGGCTGTGAGAGGTAGGCACAGGTCTCGCTACATTAAACATCATAACGAGAGAGTGAGATGAGTCCAAATTAGACTGTTGTTAGATTGTTCCTGATGCTTACTGAAAACACAATATTTTCACAGCCACAAAAATCCACCATCACCCCCTTATCTCCTGATAGATGTGAATCCAACCTGCAGTCTCCCATAACCTTGTATGGTCAGCCATTCCCACTCAACACCAACCATCCTAAGTATAGCATACGACAAACCAACACCAGATTATATATATATATATATATATATATATATATATATATATATATATATATATATATATATATATATATATAGGATGTAAGGCATGTGTACGTGTAGGAAGAGAGGAAAGTGATTGGTTCTCAGTGAATGTAGGTTTGCGGCAGGGGTGTGTGATGTCTCCATGGTTGTTTAATTTGTTTATGGATGGGGTTGTTAGGGAGGTGAATGCAAGAGTTTTGGAAAGAGGGGCAAGTATGAAGTCTGTTGGGGATGAGAGAGCTTGGGAAGTGAGTCAGTTGTTGTTCGCTGATGATACAGCGCTGGTGGCTGATTCATGTGAGAAACTACAGAAGCTGGTGACTGAGTTTGGTAAAGTGTGTGAAAGAAGAAAGTTAAGAGTAAATGTGAATAAGAGCAAGGTTATTAGGTACAGTAGGGTTGAGGGTCAATTCAATTGGGAGGTGAGTTTGAATGGAGAAAAACTGGAGGAAGTGAAGTGTTTTAGATATCTGGGAGTGGATCTGGCAGCGGATGGAACCATGGAAGCGGAAGTGGATCATAGGGTGGGGGAGGGGGCGAAAATTCTGGGAGCCTTGAAGAATGTGTGGAAGTCGAGAACATTATCTCGGAAAGCAAAAATGGGTATGTTTGAAGGAATAGTGGTTCCAACAATGTTGTATGGTTGCGAGGCGTGGACTATGAATAGAGTTGTGCGCAGGAGGATGGATGTGCTGGAAATGAGATGTTTAAGGACAATGTGTGGTGTGAGGTGGTTTGATCGAGTAAGTAACGTAAGGGTTAGAGAGATGTGTGGAAATAAAAAGAGCGTGGTTGAGAGAGCAGAAGAGGGTGTTTTGAAATGGTTTGGGCACATGGAGAGAATGAGTGAGGAAAGATTGACCAAGAGGATATATGTGTCGGAGGTGGAGGGAACGAGGAGAAGAGGGAGACCAAATTGGAGGTGGAAAGATGGAGTGAAAAAGATTTTGTGTGATCGGGGCCTGAACATGCAGGAGGGTGAAAGGAGGGCAAGGAATAGAGTGAATTGGAGCGATGTGGTATACCGGGGTTGACGTGCTGTCAGTGGATTGAATCAAGGCATGTGAAGCGTCTGGGGTAAACCATGGAAAGCTGTGTAGGTATGTATATTTGCGTGTGTGGACGTATGTATATACATGTGTATGGGGGGGGGGGGTTGGGGCATTTCTTTCGTCTGTTTCCTTGCGCTACCTCGCAAACGCGGGAGACAGCGACAAAGTATAATAAATATATATATATATATATATATATATATATATATATATATATATATATATATATATATATATATATATATATTCCATACTATTCACCATTTCCCGCATTAGCGAGGTCGCGTTAAGAACAGAGGACTGAGCCTTTGAGGGAATATCCTCACTTGGCCCCCTTCTCTGTTCCTTCATTTAGAAAGTTAAAAATGAGAGGGGAGGATTTCCAGTCCCCCAGCTCCCTCCCCTTTTAGTCGCCTTCTACGACACGCAGGGAATACGTGGAAAGTATTCTTTCTCCCCTATCCCCAGAGATAATATATATATATATATATATATATATATATATATATATATATATATATATATATATATATATATATATATATACTGTAACTAGACTCGGCCTGCTCGAGGTTACACCTCGAGTGAAAAAAGTTTCCTTGAGCTCTGCTTGATAGTCTAGTCTCCTCAAAGAGTTCCTCATTCCAAAGGAGTACGTCGTTACCCTGCAGGAGCTCCTGAAAGGAGATCCTTAGAAAGGGGTCCTGAAGTAATTAAAGATTTATAAAGTGTAGATGTATTCAGAAAAGTGGGTAAAGTAAGCGGTCCTCACGTGGAAATAAACTCAATATTTAACCAGTAAACAGATCCACATCCCGCTTCCTATATCAAGAGAAGAAAACACAGATAACAATTAAAAGTTCAAATAAATACACAACATCGTACGAACATCAACCATGAAATGCATAGGTTGAAAATCTGGACGGCAACCACCCGTCCCACAGCTTGAAAATAAGGACGGTAACCACCCGTCCCACAGCTTGAAAATAAGGACGGTAACCACCCGTCCCACAGCTTGAAAATAAGGACGGTAACCACCCGTCCCACAGCTTGAAAATATGGACGGTAACCACCCGTCCCACAGCTTGAAAACCTGGACGGTAACCACCCGTCCCACAGCTTGAAAATCTGGACGGTAACCACCCGTCCCACAGCTTGAAAATCTGGACGGTAACCACCCGTCCCACAGCTTGAAAATATGGACGGTAACCACCCGTCCCACAGCTTGAAAGTATGGACGGTAACCACCCGTCCCACAGCTTGAAAATCTGGACGGTAACCACCCGTCCCGCAGCTTGAAAATAAGGACGGTAACAACCCGTCCCACAGCTTGAAAATATGGACGGTAACCACCCGTCCCACAGCTTGAAAATCTGGACGGTAACCACCCGTCCCACAGCTTGAAAATACGGACGGTAACCACACGTCTCACAGCTTGAAAATCTGGACGGTAACCACCCGTCCCACAGCTTGAAAATCTGGACGGTAACCACCCGTCCCACAGCTTGAAAATCTGGACGGTAACCACCCGTCCCACAGCTTGAAAGTATGGACGGTAACCACCCGTCCCACAGCTTGAAAATCTGGACAGTAACCACCCGTCCCACAGCTTGAAAATCTGGACGGTAACCACCCGTCCCACAGCTTGAAAATAAGGACGGTAACCACCCGTCCCACAGCTTGAAAACCTGGACGGTAACCACCCGTCCCACAGCTTGAAAGTATGGACGGTAACCACCTGTCCCACAGCTTGAAAATAAGGACGGTAACCACCCGTCCCACAGCTTGAAAATACGGACGGTAACCACCCGTCCCACAGCTTGAAAATCTGGACGGTAACCACCCGTCCCACAGCTTGAAAACCTGGACGGTAACCACCCGTCCCACAGCTTGAAAGTATGGACGGTAACCACACGTCCCACAGCTTGAAAACCTGGACGGTAACCACCCGTCCCACAGCTTGAAAACCTGGACGGTAACCACCCGTCCCACAGCTTGAAAATATGGACGGTAACCACCCGTCCCACAGCTTGAAAATCTGGACGGTAACCACCTGTCCCACAGCTTGAAAATAAGGACGGTAACCACCCGTCCCACAGCTTGAAAATCTGGACGAGAGCAGATATGATATCACAGCTACTACAATCTTGTGCAGGATTAGAACAGATAAAGTCCAGGATGAAGATCACCGCTCGACCCCGAAATCTAACTCCCATCGACAGAGCCAAACCCGGCCGAGGGACGTGAGGGTGGCTGGAATGGATGGCGGGAGGACATCCATCCTGGTGTGGCACGGGGCGCCAGATGGGAGACGGCCGGGCGAAGGAGGAGGAGGAGGAGCAGCAGCAACATGTAGTCGGATGATACGCAAGAAATTCTGACACGATGTAGGACGGGGAGACTGGACGACCTGGAGGTCTTCCAGGCCAGAGAGGAATGGCGGCTATGATCCTTCTTCCTGTCAAGATGCAATGTTTACCTGCGCGAATAATCATATACATTTCCTTACATCAAATAACGACTATGGCAGCCTAGCTGAAAATGAGTTTTTTCTCTCTCTTACACTATAACCACAAAGAGGCGGAGTTCGATAACATCTATACAAATGTGCAGAAGAAAGAGGGAATGGATTATGACGAGATAAGAGGAAAGTATGGGAATGGGCTCTAGTGATATGTGCGGGTGAAGTGTGTGGCATGAGGAATGTGGGATGTGGGCCTTTGAGGAAGCGTAGGAAGTTGTGGGATGAGGAAGTCAAGGTGTTTATGTAAGAATAAAAAGAGAGAGGTGTATGGGCGATACCTATAGGGCAGGAGTGCGAATAACTGGGAGGTGTACAAAAAGATAGCGACAGGAGGTCAAGAGGAAGGTGCGGGCACTGAAAAAAGAGGGCGGGAGATGAGGCGAGAAAATATCGACAAACTTAAGTGGCACTTGAAAATGTTTTGAATGGAGAACAATAGTGTGAGAAGAAGAAAAGAAGAGATACAAACATCAGTGAAGGTAGTAAATGAAGTGGTCACAAGCAACGTGATATGGAGTATTCTAAAGGTTTGTTGAAGGTGTTAAATGATACAGTGGCAGATGTGAGACATTCGGAATGTGGAGGTATGAAGACTGAGAGAGTCATGGCGAGTGGTTTAGTGAAAAGAAAAGAGGTGGTGAAAGCCTTGCCTTAGGTGAAGTGTGGTAAAGTGGATGGAGCGGATGGAATTGGAGTTAAAGTTCACAAGGAAGGGGACGACACATTTGCTGATTAGTTTTCCAGGATTTTTAGTGTATATATGGTTCAAGGTGAGGTGCCTGAGGACTTGTGGAACGCCTGTATAGTGCTACTGTATAAAAGACAAGAGGAACTAATTTCGCTCACATATGGTTACGACGTAAGTGGAAAATCATGTCATCAAGGCTATGGATTCGTCAATGAAACTTCTCGCTCCAGAGAACTCCACCATTTCCCGACCTCTGATTCAGGAACGGCCTCGTAGCTGCACGATCCCCATAGAAAAGGATCCTGGGGTTGTATAACTAAATTCATACTATTATGTATAACCCCAGGACCCTGTATCCAATGCTCTCCGACAGCTTCAAACCTCCGCTGCACTCGGTAACAGGGACAAGATCACGATGGACTCCTTTGAAACGAGACGAAACTCTCTTTCGTCGACTGACAATGGCACAGCTTGGCAATACGTGACTTTTTACTTGTATTATAACCTCAAGCAAGCGGTGTCCGGTAACATCTTCACGTAGCTGCCTTCCCTCAGGAGTGGTATTCCCTCAGGAGTGGTACAATTCTCGAGTATTGGAATATGAAATCGCACTCCCTGTGGTGAAAACATACTTCGACTGTAACCCGTGGGCGCTGTCGCAATTGGTAAAGGATCTCGTGTGACCTTGTATGACCTAGCACTACTATTCCGGTAGCCAGAGTTGCAACACAATCTTATTATTCGCTAAAGGAAGTCCCTAACTCTCCATGGGTCAATTATAATAGACGTGGCGACCACGCCCGTTCAATATTGGCCATTCAAATACTCCTTCAGCAGCCACCACCGTCAGGTAGAACAGCTTGCTGACTTCTGGACGCCAAGGTATGCCTGCATCTAGAAATGTCCACCGTCAATAGTCACCCTTAATTGATTCCGACGCCTGCTTCTGCCGACAAGGGCCCCGTGAGACATCGTCAACCTAGAAATCTCTACCATAGTTCCTACAGGGTCTCAGCAATACCTCTTCCCCCCTGCAGCACAAACCTAGCCATCGGCTGGTACTCTTCCAACTATGGGACCTCAATTAGCTCCCACATGCTTCAGCAACAGCAGCAGTAAAGGTATAGGACCTTGGTTATTCCTCTTCCCTTTTATTGCACGACCTTGGAATTTTGGCACGCCACCTCTCCTACAGCTGCACCATGAGACCCAGACAACAACGCATCTCTCCAATGGGACTCCTCACTCACTACCTTCACTTACCCCAGTGCCACACCTGCCTCCATCAACCTTCCTTACCTAACAGTGAGCCACTCTTACATTCATTCTGTCTTTCCCATCGAAACACTAGATACTGCTTTCTACCATCGCTAGAGGTATCAACTTTAACCACAATGGAGTTATACAATAAGCTTTATCAGAAAACCCTGATATAATAGCAATAACACAAATATGAATTATATATATATATATATATATATATATATATATATATATATATATATATATATATATATATATATATATATATATATATATATATATTTCTGGGGATAGGGGAGAAAGAATACTTCCCACGTATTCCCTGCGTGTCGTAGAAGGCGACTAAAAGGGGAGGGAGCGGGGGGCTGGAAGTCCTCCCCTCTCGTTTTTTTTTTTTTAATTTTCCAAAAAAGGAACAGAAAAGGGGGCCAGGTGAGGATATTCCCTCAGAGGCCCAGTCCTCTGTTCTTGACGCTACCTCGCTAACGCGGGAAATGGCGAATAGTCTGAAAAAAAAGAAAAAAAAAAAATATATATATATATATATATATATATATATATATATATATATATATATATATATATATATATATATATAATAAAGATCATCTACCCAACGCAAGTTGGGGTGGCATGCTGTGTGTACGTAGGAGGCAAGCTAAATGTTAACATGGTTAGAAAAACTGATCTGGATATATATATATATATATATATATATATATATATATATATATATATATATATATATATATATATATATATATATATATATGTAAGGCATGTGTACGTGTAGGAAGAGAGGAAAGTGATTGGTTCTCAGTGAATGTAGGTTTGCGGCAGGGGTGTGTGATGTCTCCATGGTTGTTTAATTTGTTTATGGATGGGGTTGTTAGGGAGGTGAATGCAAGAGTTTTGGAAAGAGGGGCAAGGATGAAGTCTGTTGGGGATGAGAGAGCTTGGGAAGTGAGTCAGTTGTTGTTCGCTGATGATACAGCGCTGGTGGCTGATTCATGTGAGAAACTGCAGAAGCTGGTGACTGAGTTTGGTAAAGTGTGTGAAAGAAGAAAGTTAAGAGTAAATGTGAATAAGAGCAAGGTTATTAGGTACAGTAGGGTTGAGGGTCATGTCAACTGGGAGGTGAGTTTGAATGGAGAAAAACTGGAGGAAGTGAAGTGTTTTAGATATCTGGGAGTGGATCTGGCAGCGGATGGAAACATGGAAGCGGAAGTGGATCATAGGGTGGGGGAGGGGGCGAAAATTCTGGGAGCCTTGAAGAATGTGTGGAAGTCGAGAACATTATCTCGGAAAGCAAAAATGGGTATGTTTGAAGGAATAGTGGTTCCAACAATGTTGTATTTTTGCGAGGCGTGGACTATGGATAGAGTTGTGCGCAGGAGGATGGATGTGCTGGAAATGAGATGTTTGAGGACAATGTGTGGTGTGAGGTGGTTTGATCGAGTAAGTAACGTAAGGGTAAGAGAGATGTGTGGAAATAAAAAGAGCGTGGTTGAGAGAGCAGAAGAGGGTGTTTTGAAATGGTTTGGTCACATGGAGAGAATGAGTGAGGAAAGATTGACCAAGAGGATATATGTGTCGGAGGTGGAGGGAACGAGGAGAAGAGGGAGACCAAATTGGAGGTGGAAAGATGGAGTGAAAAAGATTTTGTGTGATCGGGGCCTGAACATGCAGGAGGGTGAAAGGAGGGCAAGGAATAGAGTGAATTGGAGTGATG
The DNA here is from genome assembly GCF_036320965.1 of Panulirus ornatus. Lineage (NCBI taxonomy): Eukaryota > Metazoa > Arthropoda > Malacostraca > Decapoda > Palinuridae > Panulirus > Panulirus ornatus. The sequence continues at coordinate 49,507,984 of NC_092237.1, forward strand.
TGGTATACCGGGGTTGACGTGCTGTCAGTGGATTGAATCAAGGCATGTGAAGCGTCTGGGGTAAACCATGGAAAGCTGTGTAGGTATGTATATTTGCGTGTGTGGACGTATGTATATACATGTGTATGGGGGGGTGGGTTGGGCCATTTCTTTCGTCTGTTTCCTTGCGCTACCTCGCAGACGCGGGACCATACATACCATAGCCCACGCCTCGCAACCATACAACATTGTTGGAACCACTATTCCTTCAAACATACCCATTTTTGCTTTCCGAGATAATGTTCTCGACTTCCACACATTCTTCAAGGCTCCCAGAATTTTCGCCCCCTCCCCCACCCTATGATCCACTTCCACTTCCATGGTTCCATCCGCTGCTAGATCCGCTCCCAGATATCTAAAACACTATCCCTGGGGATAGGGGAGAAAGAATACTTCCCACGTATTCCTTGCGTGTCGTAGAAGGCGACTAAAAGGGGAGGGAGCGGGGGGCTGGAAATCCTCCCCTCTCGTTTTTTTTTAATTTTCCTAAGGAAGGAACAGAGAACAAGGCCAGGTGAGGATATTCCCTCAGAGGCCCAGTCCTCTGTTCTTAACGCTACTTTGCTAACGCGGGAAATGGCGAATAGTTTGAAAGAATATATACATATATATATTTATATATTTCCAGCATTTTATATATATATATATATATATATATATATATATATATATATATATATATATATATATATATATATATATATATATATATATACGCAGGGAATACGTATGAAGTATTTTTCTCCCCTATCCCCAGGGATAATATATATATATATATATATATATATATATATATATATATATATATATATATATATATATATATATATATATATATAAATATATATATATATATATATATATATATATATATATATATATATATATATATATATATATATATATATATAGTGTTGATCCCTGGGGATAGGGGATTAAGAATACTTCCCACGTATTCCCTGCGTGTCGTAGAAGGCGACTAAAAGGGGAGGGAGCGGGGGGCTGGAAATCCTCCCCTCTCGGTTTTTTTTTTTTAATTTTCCAAAAGAAGGAACAGAGAATTGGGCCAGGTGAGGGTATTCCCTCAAAGGCCCAGTCCTCTGTTCTTAACGCTACCTCGCTAATGCGGGAAATGGCGAATAGTTTGAAAGAAAAAGAATATATATATATATATATATATATATATATATATATATATATATATATATATATATATATATATATATATATATATATATATATATTCCTATGAGTCCACGGGGAAAATGAAACACGAAAAGTTCTCAAGTGCACTTTCGTGTAATATTATATTCATATTTCTCTCTTGTGACTTCTACGACTCGCAGGGAATACGTGGGAAGTATTCTTTCTCCCCTATCCTCAGGGATAATATATATATATATATATATATATATATATATATATATATATATATATATATATATATTTCATTTTATTTTTTTTTCTTTTAAACTATTCGCCATTTCCCGCGTTAGCGAGGTAGTGTTAACAACAGAGGACTGGGCCTCTGAGGGAATATCCTCACCTGGCCCCTTTCTCTATTCCTTCTTTTGAAAAAAAAAAGAAAAAAAAAGAGGGGGGGATTTCCAGCCCCCCGCCTCCTCCCCTTTTAGTCGCCTTCTACGACACGCAGGGAATAAGTGGGAAGTATTCTTTCTCCCCTATCCCCAGGGATAATATATATATATATATATATATATATATATATATATATATATATATATATATATATATATATATATATATATATATATTATTCCTATGAGTCCACGGGGAAAATGAAACACGAAAAGTTCCCAAGTGCACTTTCGTGTAATACTATATCTATATTTCTCTCTTGCGTCTCCCTTGATGATGTGATTATTACACGACAGTGCACCTGGGAACTTTTCGTGTTTCATTTTCCCCGTGGACTCATTGGAATATCTTGATCACGCGCAAAATTGTGATCCTTTCCAATACAAATATATATATATATATATATATATATATATATATATATATATATATATATATATATATATATATATATATATATACAGTTCATTGTAAGCTGAACGAACAAAGAATATACTAATAATTATTTCTGGGGTATTATACAGCCCTTTCAAACAATGTACAACAAATAATAATGTTTTCCATGATAACATAAACATTTCGTGATTAACAGAGAATCGATGATTGGAAAGGATTCTAACAATCCCAGGATAATCTGGGATATCTCGAATGGTGGCCACGAGGATAACAGACTCGTTGAAAAGCAAAATACAAAACAAAACAGCGATCATGATATTATCAGAGTCCCTGCATTAATGCCGATGCGATTTTAAAGAAAACGCGACGGGACCAATTCTTCAATCATCAGACCTCGACCAAATACGTTAGGACATCGGTGATGTTTATATAAGGCTCTTGTATAAGTAGACTCTCGAATTGATGGTGAGAAACCTCAGATATGCCACATAGAGACAGTCAGCATCTCTAGAATGCCAGGACAGACCACTGGAGACATCAGTGAGTTGATCAAGTGTAAGGCACATGCGCACACGATATCTCAATCAAGCAACAACGGACAGCAACATGAAATGTGTATTACGGTGAGATTTAAAGAAGAAACTCTGAACCAATCAATAAAGACTAAAAATGATCTTACAACGTGAAAATAAAACCTAAAGACTTCTTTAAAAATACGTCAGAAGCAAATTAAAAAATAAAGATACTATTAGTACGTTTGGAAGTCATATGGCACCTACAATAAAAACAAATAACAATAAATGACAATAAAATAACAAAAATGACAATAAAAACAATGTATGACAATAATAAAAGAAATAAAGGCTTTCCTTGCAAACAAAAATTCATACAGTATTTACGATCAAAAATATTCTCTCAGTATACAACCATAACAAAATGTATTTCTAAGCAACGAAAATAAAATATTGGACACATAGGATACTGACAGCCAATAAAAGTAACTCAAACATCCAAGAATATCAGATCTAAACAAATCATCTGGTCCTGGCGATACATTCAACACAACCCTGTAAGATCCTAGCAAATACCATTCCCAACCATCAAAATGTTCAACGAATCACAACAACGGAATGAAGTACCGAACCACTGGAGGCCTGGGAATGTGTCATTGATTTTTCCGAGGCCACAGAAAATGCACTTTGAACTGCCGTCCAATCAGCCATACTTCGGAGCCAGGTAAAGTGTTAGAAATAACAGATAATATTGGTGAAGCCCGAGATGATGATGAAGTGTGATACCTGACCATGAATATGAGTCTCGAAACCAACGACCGTGTGGATGTGGATGTGGAAAGGGAGCTGTGGTTTCGGTGCATTATTACATGACAGCTAGAGACTGAGTGTGAACGAATGTGGCCTTTGTTGTCTTTTCCTAGCGCTACCTCGCGCACATGCGGGGGAGGGGGTTGTTATTTCATGTGTGACGAGGTGGCGATGGGAATAAATAAAGGCAGACAGTATGAATTATGTACATATGTATATATGTATATGTCTGTGTGTGTATATATATACGTTGAGATGTATAGGTATGTATATTTGCGTGTGTGGACATGTATGTAGATACATGTGTATGTGGGTGGGTTGCGCCATTCTTTCGTCTGTTTCTTTGCGCTCCCTCGTTAACGCGGGAGACAGCGACAAAGTATAATAATAATAAAAACATATATATATATATATATATATATATATATATATATATATATATATATATATACATATATATATATACGATAACTGGAGACCAAAATACCATCTAATGTTACATACTTGGGCTTTCGAAAAGCCTTTGGTAAAGTACCACATATAAGATTGTTGAATGAAATCATAATAGCACGACGGAGAAAATCTGATCACCACACGAACGGGGAAAACACATGTGAGCGGCTTCATGCAGAAAGTGCGGGTACCACAAGGATCAGTCCTGGCACCCACACTTTTCATCACGCCTGTCAGTGATTCGAAGATAGCGCTCCCGCAGAGGAAGACTGCCTCATAATTCACGCGAATACTGATGGAGTGGTCAAAGACATGGCGAATGGATTTCAATGTAGACAAATGCTAAAAGAACAGCACTTTGGCGCTAGGATTATTATATCACTTTAGAAGTAGAATACTGATTATAAGTGCTGCGTACTGGAAAGCCAACAGGCGGTATTGTATGCAGTCGTGTCCTGACGCCCCGTAAGTCTTGTCAGGCGTGTCCTGATGCCCCGTAAGCCTTACCAGCCGTGTCCTGATGCTCTAAAGCCTTGCCAGACGTGTCCCGATGCCCCGTAAGCCTTGCCAGCCGTGTCCTGATGCCCCGTAAGCCTTGCCAGCCGTGTCCTGATGCCCCGTAAGCCTTGCCAGCCGTGTCCTGATGCCCCGTAAGCCTTGCCAGCTGTGTCTTGATGCCCCGTAAGCCTTGTCAGGCGTGTCCTGATGCCCCGTAAGCCGTGCTAGCCGTGTCCTGATGCCCCTAAAGCCTTGCCAGCCGTGCCCTGATGCCCCTAAAGTCTTACCAGCCGTGTCCTGATGCCCCGTAAGCCTTGCCAGCTGTGTCCTGATGCCCCGTAAGCCTTGCCATCCGTGCCCTGATGCCCCGTAAGCCTTGCCAGCCGTGCCCTGATGCCCCTAAAGTCTTACCAGCCGTGTCTTGATGCTGCCCGTAAGCCTTGCCAGCCGTGACCTGATGCCCTAAAGCCTTACCAGCCGTGTCCTGATGGCCCGTAGGCCATGTCCTGATGCCCCGTAGGCCGTGTCCTGATGCCTTGTCAACCTTATCCTAACATCCTCTGAGCTCATATATATGTAAATTCCCTCTTACCCCTCCAACAACAGCAACAGCTGAGCTTAGTGAGGCTGGCCTCATCACAATAGCTGAGCTAAGCGAAGCGGGTCTTTTCCTACCACAGCTCAGCTTAGGGAAGCGGTTCTAGCCCTAACAGCTGAGCTTAGCGAACTGGGTCTTACCTAAGCTTAGCAAAGCAGATCTTATCACAGCAGCTAAACTTGACAAAGCGAGTCAAACCATAGAAGCTGAAGTGGTGTAAATATTCATACATATGTCTGTAATTAACCTACATCGTGACAACACTGCTGACACCAACACCGGGTGTCACAGAAGCGTGACAACACTGCTGACACCAACACCGGGTGTCATAGAAGCGTGACAACACTGCTGACACCAACACCGGGTGTCACAGAAGCGTGACAACACTGCTGACACCAACACCGGGTGTCACAGAAGCGTGACAACACTGCTGACACCAACACCGGGTGTCACAGAAGCGTGACAACACTGCTGACACCAACACCGGGTGTCACAGAAGCGTGACAACACTGCTGACACCAACACCCGTGTCTTGGTAGAGACAGCATGACACCACTGTTGACACCGGGTACCAGGTAAGATGGGCGACGTGTTACAACCATCCCACCTTTGTAGGTATGAGGTATAAGGCAAGGCGAGATAGCTCTCCCAACAACCTTAGATATGAAGTATAAGGCAAGACGAAGTAACCCTCCCAAGACCATAGATATGAGGTATAAGGCAAGACGAGGTAACTCTCCCAAGACCATAGATATGAGGTATAAGGCAAGACGAAGTAACCCTCCCAAGACCACAGATATGAGGTATAAGGCAAGACGAGGTAACTGTCCTCCGCCACTTTCCACGTTCCAGCGTCCCATCCTACAGTCCGTCACTCCCAAGACGACGCCTCCCGACCCAATACAAAATAACGTTAAGTACTATCTTCTGCGTAGAAGAAATTGGATTCTCATATCTGACGGTCTCTTGCGACGGTTCTCGAGAACACGGGAGAAGAGAGAGAGAGAGAGAGAGAGAGAGAGAGAGAGAGAGAGAGAGAGAGAGAGAGAGAGAGAGAGAGAGAGAGAGAGAGTAAGTTAGAGATAGTGGTGCTAAGAATGAAGGGTTCATTGGGAACAACGCATCGACACAGGAGGGTGACAGCTGTGTTGGTGGAACCAAGGGGGTTCCCGTGCCATCAGATGAGGAGGGATAACATTAATGGCGTTGGTATAATGTAGACCCGAGTAACACAGGATACACATAAGTCGTGTCAGGATTCGTTTGGATACAGTTACAAGCATTGTAACAGAGAGTGAAAACATAATATAGCTTACGGTGTAAAGTGAGACATGATACAGCTACACATAACCATACGTATATATATTTCTTTCTTGTAGCTTCCCTGATAATGAGATTATTACACGAAAGTACACTCGGAAACTCATCGTGTTTCATTTCCCCGTGGACTCATAGGAATATATATATATATATATATATATATATATATATATATATATATATATATATATATATATATATATATATATAAATGTGTGTGCGTGTGATGTATGGCTCATGCCGTGGCAAATTTTGGATACACTGTAGGAATATCTTAATGAATATTCCTGTCAGTAAAATAGTTATAACCCGAAACAACAGGCCTTAAGGCCAGACAACAATGCTCTTACGACATTCAATTAAGTAATGTTCAAACGAGTGTGTATTTCTTGCAGACCAGAGCCGATACTTAGACTGTTCAGAATCCCAGCTTCTTGCAACCTACACACCTATATAGCTGTATAATGGCAGCCACAGTATCAAATTGGAACAATGGCTAGGCTTTCTATACAGGTGTTCCTAAACTTTGATGTTATCATGATATTCAATACCATAAATGGCTAGGCTTTCTATACAGGTGTTCCTTAACCTTGATGCCACCATGGTATTCAATACCACAATGGCTAGGCTTTCTATACTAGTGAACCTTAACCTTGATGCCACCATGGTATTCAACACCACAATGGCTAGGCTTTCTGTACTGGTGTTCCTTAACCCTGATGCCACCATGGTATTCAACACCACAATGGCTAGGCTTTCTGTACTGGTGTTCCTTAACCCTGATGCCATCATGATATTTAATACTTGCTCTTTCAGCTTCTCTTGAGAGGCCTATGTTTTCTGGAGCCATTGTCATGAGGACGGCTTTCGTTAGAGCAGGTCTGGCGGGAGAACCTTGAAGGAGAGGAGCAGTGTTAGCAAGGTGATCACACATGCTCATGACGCTGAGGTCAAACGAGTGAGAGTATTCATATGAAATTCGACACAAAGGACATCATTACAGGGTTCAATAAGCAGGGCATGAATAATGGAAGAACGGTCTCCTACTAAGACAGAGAGAGAATGAGAGAGATGGTGAGAATTCTCTCACATAACTATTCCAATAAGCCACAGCTCCGGAGCAGCCGACGTCCTTGGCCCAGCGTGGCGCGGGGTGGGAGGGAGTGCATCGTGCGGCCGGCAGCGGCGGCGGCGTCGGTCGCGGCAGCAAATCTGACACAGACACATACACACACCCCTGACCTTTTGACCTCATGATCAATATGGAGTCTCCTTAATCCACAGGCAATACATAACAACAACTCTGTTGGCAGCTGTTTCATCCTAAATGGCGTTATTATTCACAGAGGGATGGATGGCAGCGGCAATCTATACACACACGCTCCCTCTCGACTGCTTGGATTATCGCTGCCATCTATGTAGCACACATGATCTTCATCAGTACAGCAGATGGTCAGTTTACTTCCATTTATGGAGGGTCTGACGTGCTCCACCTGGGAGACGGATGAGCATGAACCCTGTCGATATGGTGAAGCTGTGTCACTGCAGCTGTGACCTTCATCATTGTAGCTGTGGTGAAGCTGTGGCTCTCACCTCTGTAGCTGTGGTGAAGCTGTCATCCACCTTTGTAGCTGTGGTGAAGCAGTGTCATCCACCTTTGTAGCTGTGGTGAAGCAGTGTGTTTCACCTCTATAGCAGTGGTGAAGCTGTGTCATCCACCTCTGTAGCTGTGGCGAAGCATTGTCATCCATCTACATCTTAAGCTGTGGCGCAGCTCTGTGAGCAACTCGTGCAAAAGCTAAAGTCCCGAGTGGTCAACACATGAATAGTGCGTACAAAGTGGTCCAGAGCGAACACAGCAGGACCACTAGGTACGTGAGGTACATGAAGTGTACTAGTGAGGTAAGACCAGCATGTACTGAGGTACATGAAGTGTACTAGTGAGGTAGGACCACCACGTACTGAGGTACACGGTATGTACTAGTGAGGCAGGATCAGCATGTACTGAGGTACAGGAAGTGTACTAGTGAGGCAGGACCAGCATGTACTGAGGTACAGGGTATGTACTAGTGAGGCAGGACCAGCATGTACTGGGGTACAGGGTATGTACTAGTGAGGCAGGACCACCACGTACTGAGGTACAGGGTATGTACTAGTGAGGCAGGACCACCAAGTACTCAGGTACAGGGTATGTACTAGTGAGGCAGGACCAGCATGTACTGAGGTACATGAAGTGTACTAGTGAGGTAGGACCAGCATGTACTAAGGTGCAGGAAGTGTACTAGTGAGGCAGGACCACCATGTACTGAGGTACGGGGTATGTACTAGTGAGGCAGGACCACCATGTACTGAGGTACAGGGTATGTACTAGTGAGGCAGGACGTGTACGAGGGAGACAGGACCACCATGTCCTTGAGGAGAAAGAACAACAATCGATTATAACTGGTTCTCGGACATGTGTAGCCAAAATGAAAGAGCGAGCACAGAAAAAATGAGGTAACAGTAAAACGAGGATGATATCCAGGTAAAAGACATTCAAGACGGTGAAAGTGACACAGAAAATGTGATATAGGGAGGTACACACACACACATAAATAAATCGGCACTAAATGGAAGAGACAACCAAATGTAGAGAAGAAGAAGAAGAAGAAGAAGAAGAAGATGAAGAAGACGAAGAAGAAGAAGAGGAAAAAAAGAAGAAAAAGAAGAAGAAAAAGAAAGAAGAAGAAGTAGAAGAAAAGAAGAAGAAGAAGAAGAAGAAGAAGAAGAAGAAGAAGAAGAAGAAGAAGAAGAAGAAAGAAAGATGAAGAAGAAGAAGAAATGAGACTTAAGAATAATAGAGAAGAAGAAGGAGAAGAAGAAGAAGAAGAAGAAGAAGAAGAAGAAGAAGAAGAAGAAGAAGAAGAAGAAGAAGAAAAAGAAAGAAAGATGAAGAAGAAAAAGAAATGAGACTTAAGAATAATAGAGAAGAAGAAGAAGAAGAAGAAGAAGAAGAAGAAGAAGAAGAAGAAGAAAAAGAAAGAAAGATGAAGAAGAAAAAGAAATGAGACTTAAGAATAATAGAGAAGAAGAAGAAGAAGAAGAAGAAGAAGAAGAAGAAGAAGAAGAAGAAGGAATGTCACAAAGGAAAAAATAACGACACAGAATGATGAAAGAGACACAGAGACATGAAGGCAATACCCCGGAGGCTGGCGCACACTCAGCCGAGAACACAGATCTGAACGCCCAACTCGGGGCAAAAAACGCGCTTCACTGTGGAGTCTTTGATGCCGGAGTTTGTCATAATGAGGGATGCGACTCTGTGTAGCCTGGCAACTGCCTCAGCCACGAGACACACACACAACACTTGTCAATGGAGGGACGGAGGAGAGGAGGCAGCGTTACGCCTCCGCGGGAAATGGTGGAGACTGGAACATGCTAACACCACGGAATTTTTCGTGTCATTGCGAAGAGGAATGGAGGCGTCAAGGGTAAACGGTGAACGCATAAGGTGACAAGAACTGGAACGGGAAAGATCCAACACGACAGAGTTTTGTGGCGAGAGACATAGACGAAGACTGGAACACAAGCTGAGGTCGGAGAACAAGAAGAACCAAAGACTGAGGTAAAGGAAATGAATATACGGTGAAGAACATGTGAACAGGATGAATGACAGGGTAAACGCCGTGAAGAACATGTGTACAGGATGAAGGACAGGGCAAACGCCGTGAAGAACATGTGTACAGGATGAAGGACAGGGCAAACGCCGTGAAGAACATGTGTACAGGATGAAGGACAGGGCAAACGCCGTGAAGAACATGTGTACAGGATGAAGGACAGGGTAAACGCCGTGAAGAACATGTGTACAGGATGAATGACAGGGTAAACGCCGTGAAGAACATGTGTACAGGATGAAGGACAGGGCAAACGCCGTGAAGAACATGTGTGCAGGATGAAGGACAGGGCAAACGCCGTGAAGAACATGTGTACAGGATGAAGGACAGGGCAAACGCCGTGAAGAACATGTGTACAGGATGAAGGACAGGGTAAACGCCGTGAAGAACATGTGTACAGGATGAAGGACAGGGCAAACGCCGTGAAGAACATGTGAACAGGATGAAGGACAGGGCAAACGCCGTGAAGAACATGTGTACAGGATGAAGGACAGGGCAAACGCCGTGAAGAACATGTGTACAGGATGAAGGACAGGGTAAACGCCGTGAAGAACATGTGTACAGGATGAAGGACAGGGCAAACGCCGTGAAGAACATGTGTACAGGATGAAGGACAGGGTAAACGCCGTGAAGAACATGTGTACAGGATGAAGGACAGGGTAAACGCCACACCAGAACTCACCGACAGGTGGCTGGAACATGGAAAGCAGAAGACAGCGTCAATCATGAGGTCAGACTGGAACATCTATGGCCACACTGGAACATCTAAGGCCACACTGGAACATCTATGGCCACACTGGAACATCTAAGGCCACACTGGAACATCTAAGGCCACACTGGAACATCTAAGGCCACACTGGAGCATCTAAGGCCACACTGGAACATCTAAGGCCACACTGGAACATCTATGGCCACGAACACGACCACTAAGAACCTCTGGATGATCATGGCCACAACGTAGTGAACCGATGGGCCATATTACCTCAATAGCAGACCTTCTGATGAGGATGTTAGAAGCAATAGAACAGGACATGGGTTCGAATCCTAGGCGTGGGAGACGGGCCACACCCAACCCAGCTGTTAATCTTTCTGTTGGGGTTGGTCGGTAAATGGGCACCTGGCTTAGGGTAGTGTGTGTGTATGTGTGTGTGTGTGTGTGTGTGTGTGTGTGTGTGTGTGTGTGTGTGTGTGTGTGTGTGTGTGTGTGTGTGTGTGTGTGTGTGTGTGTGTGTGAAAACCTCTCACGCCGTAACACACAAACTAAATTCACAAACGACAATAATCACTATGAAAATGTCCTCTTTCCCAGTAGAACCTTAGCATAACGTCAAACTCCAGATCAAAAATAGATAACTTCAATAAATACATTACGGATAACAATAATGATAACTGATAATGCAAGTGGCTTCATGAGGAGGTGGTCGACGAAGCAAACCTGGAGGGATCTGAAGCTTCTGAAAGACACACACACACACACACACACACACACACACACACACACACACACACACACACACACACACACGAGCTTAAACTCCCTGGGGAGAGGGGAGTGAGAATCCTCCCCACGTATCTGCTCTAGGTTGTATGAGGCGACAGACAAGGGTGGCAGCAGTTGGGAGGTGAAGGGAGAAGGTCTGGAAACCCTCATCTTGTATTATCACTTTTACTAGACGAGGAGTAGGAGGATTCCCTCGAAGGCTCAAGCTATGGCGTCTGAGTGTGACTCGATGTGACGAAGATGACAAGGGAGAGGGCGATAGCTGCTGCCATGTTTGATCAGGGGAACCTGGAGGTTCTGGCTCTGAGGGAGACTAGTTTCAAGGAGAAAATGGTCAAAAAAAAGGGTGGAGGGTTTGGGAATGCTGCTCGGAGGGCAGAGGCTGCGGCCACTGCGAAGGTGAGAGCAGACAATAGGGTGGCACTCCTGACGAAGGAGGAGCCGCGTGGAACTGAGTCAAGAGAATGTATAGAGTCACGTGAGTTCAAGTTGAATGTGTGATACAATGATAATAAACTTCAAGATGTAAGAGACTGGTTGTACGTTATACATCTAATAGCGAGGAATGAAAACAGGCATGGAAGGAAAACTTAGAAGTTAAAATCAAACAAGGAGAAGCAAAAATATCAGCAGAGAAGAAAAGGCAAAATAATATCTGCTAAAGATGAATGGAAGGAAAACAGACGGTAAAAATAATCTACGAAAGATGTGTGAACTGATTGCAGGAAGTAATCAAGCCACACACACACACACACACACACACACACACACACACACACACACGACACACACCACCAAAATCATATGTACACAAACGTTATAAGCTTAGTTAAAGTACAAGAGGTGCTGTATTCATAGGTCAACCTGGAGAACATCTATAATAATACAATCTAATCCTGTTTCATGCTATTCATTCCTTTCTCTTCATTTCTTTGCCAGCATTTGTTACTGTGGGGGAAAATAGAGAATTTAACTCTTTAAAGTCGACCAGAATATCATGCAACATATCACAAGTGTAAGTCAGTATTCAACACACACAGAAAAGGGAAAGATACGTGAGAGGAAAATATATATTTAACACGTATGACAAAAATGCCATGACAGATACTGAGTTCTGAGAAGTTAACACAAGCACGGCCAACGGAACAGGTTAATGGGAGCTCAGCACAAGAACTGAATGCAATGCCAGGTATCTATTTTGAACAGGAAATGACGAAAACAACACCAATGTTGTTGCAGACGAGACAAAACCATACATAAAAACAACAAATATTCACCATACAGTGTAGCCAACACAGACTGACAGTGAAGGATCTATGGGAATGAAACACTACAGAATGGTTAACATGACATCATGTGTCATGAAAATAGCTGAGAAAAAAAAAAGTATTTGAAAATGCACAAACTCGTCAACTAGTCTATTACATAAATGAAACTGACATGCAAGGAACTAGAATGGATCGTGTGTTGGTTGCTGGGTTAGATTGGATAGTGTGTCTTGTTTGGTTGTTGGGTTAGATTGGATAGTGTGTGTGTTGGTTGGTTGGTTGGTTGGCTGTTTGGGCTTTGGGCCTATCAACTGCCAGGGTCATTAAGGTCGTGAACGTAAGCTACATCCACCAACCGAAAAATCTTTACCACCTTCTTCAGGTGTTCAAGATCAATCTAAGACCACAGACACTCTCAGTATGCATGTGGCCTACCTGATAGTGTGTGTGTGTGTGTGTGTGTGTGTGTGTGTGTTTTACTTTTCTAAAGTATCTGGCAAACTTACCTACATAAGAATCCTAACAGGAAAAGCTACCAAAAAAGAATATAAACAATGTAAAAGAGAAAAACTGATTGAGGAATTTGTAAAAGAAAATGTTTAAAAGTAAAACAGAAAATATTTAAAAGTAAACAAATATAAACTCTATTAGATTACATTTCATCAGGTACACCACAAGAAGCAATAATAATAGTTCAGTGCTATTCTTCATAATAGTATCAGATATAGAAGGTAACGCGAAAGAAACTATAGCCAGATTTTTGGAAAAGAACCTCAGGGATTGAGCATGTGAGCTGCAAGCAACCGATCCTTGCTGGCCTTAGACTTTTCCCTCTCAGAAGCACTCACTGGTGCGACCCATCCGTGAGAGAGGAGACCGCTCTTAACCCCTTCAGTGATCGCCTCATTGCCCTTACTTACGGCCACTCCAAAGTCTCCTTAACTCTCACTTTCTCCAACACTTAGAATCCCATCCTCTTCTTTTCTATCACCAGTATGGTCTTCGCAGCGAGAGATCCACTTGTGATCACGTTGTGTAGCGTCTCTGATCCTCCTCTCTCAGGGAATTTTGGTGGAACTTTTGCCGTAGTCCTTACCATCCTCAAAGCACCTGATAGGCTGTGGCATGAAGCCTTTGCTTTCTAGACGTCTTCCTTTTTTCGCTTTTTTTCCCCCCCGCATCTCTCTGTTCTCCACTGCATAACGTCCTCTCCAGCCACTCCACTGCAGTACTCGTTGACGGAAGAACATACGCCTCTTATCCTGTCACCAGTTGTTGTTCTTTTGGGTTCAGTCCTATCGCCTACACTCGATCTCCTCCACACAAATGATTTCTCTCTCTCTCCTACTTCCAACCCTACTCACTCTTATGCAGATGACCACACCTTACACACTTCGATTCACCCTCCCTCCTCTCCTCCTCCTAATACCCGTTCTCTTTCTTGTACTGACCACATTTCCTCTCTTAATTCAGATATCTTAACTTAAGTAGTGACAAAACGTAAAGTCAACCCAATATCTCTTTCTGATTCACTTGTTTCTCTCTCTTTCAATCTCAAAACACTAGAATTCAACCCTGTAATATCCTCAAACATGTTGGGCATCACCATATCCTCTGTCTTGGCAACCCCACATAACCAACATCGCAAAGTCTGCTTGCTCAAGGCGAAGAGCATAGCAATCAGTCTTGTGAACAGCTATTTCATATCCACAAAGGTTTTAATCGCCTAAGGATGGAGTCCTGTACACATATCTCGGGTGATTCTTCGTCCACCTCTCTATTAGCATGAAGGGAATTAAAAATCCTTCCTTTTCATCAATTCACCAGGCATCACCTCTTTCCAACCATACCTCTCTGTAAGCCACGATGGTGCTACAGTCTTCCTGGTCTAGAGCTACCGGTATCATTTTGGCTACTGTTCTCGGGAGGTGTGTGTGTGTGTGTGTGTGTGTGTGTGTGTGTGTGTCCCTGCCATTAAGGCTAGGCCAGCTGCACGCGTCATGCTGCTGCATCCCACAATTTCTATGTAGAGAGCAGCCACTCGAGGAGTGACCATTATATTACTTTCTTCTTCCCTCGGAAAGCTAAACTATTAAATTCTTTTCCTTTTCCGTTTTCTAATCTTTGTATAACCCTTCTATATCTACTTCAGGTCTATAAACACCTGTAGAGTCCTGATGAATTTCTATATTCATTCGTCCTATTCTTCCTTTCACCCAAGATGGCCTTTAACAGGGCATAATTGCCCATGCCATGTCGGCCATTGTAAGACAACAAGAAATAAGCTCCAGTAACGCCCTACAAAGGAACAAAAGTGAATCAAGCGCCAAAGCTCTTAAGAGACATCATAGAAGAGAACCTTGAATTCCAAACACATTCATAAAATACAGGAAAGAATCAAGTTATGAGCAGTATGATAATAAGGAACTTTCGTTACTTAAATTACAATATATATATATATATATATATATATATATATATATATATATATATATATATATATATATATATATATATATATATATTGGAAAGGATCACAATTTTGCGCGTGATCAAGATATTCGTATGGGTCCACGGGGAAAATGAACCACGAAAAGTTCCCAAGTGCACTTTCGTGTAATTATCACATCATCAGGGGAGACACAAGAGAGAAATATAACAGTCAGTTGATATACATCGAAGAGACGTCCTAGCTTTGAATGCCGCTGAATTGTATGATCATCGACCAAACGAACGGAAATAAACAACTAAGAAACCATTCAGAAACAGTCCACGAGTCAGACCGATGACGTGGAGCGCCTCAACTACCGTGGAAAAAAAAAAAGCACCGCTGACGCACAACCTTGAAAGAAAACGAGAAAGATATATGGCAGTAAATGAGGCAGCAAATATGGTCGAAAGATCTACGTTCTCATTCTTCCAAGGTAGACAGAGGGGTTGAAACAGGGAGGGGTTAAAGTTACAAGTATAAACTGGGATATTTCACAGAGTCACCGAACGGAAACACATGAATGGCCTACAAGAGAATTGGAGCGGCTAGTTCAATGTTTTAAACCAGAGATGTAAGAAACATGGCTGGGGTGAGCATCAGATCCGCTGAAAGGAAACTTGATGACGTGCCAGGTAAGCCGAGGACACACAAGCATAGCAGGAATGTTGCTAGGCTACAGTACTGTTAACCAGTATGTGATGGGCGCTACGCGTTAGCCCTGCCTCAGGCATCTCGTATGTACTCGTGGGGTACTTCCCATACCTGACGCGCTGGCTTAACTTTCCTTACAACATCTGAAGTTATGTTATAATCTCGCCTCCAACACCTTGCCTCCGTAACTACCCTGCCTCACACACTGGTCCAGGACCCACCCTGCCTCAAACCCTGGTCCAGGATCCACCCTGCCTCTCATACTAGTATAGGACCCACCCTGCCTCATACTGGTACAAGACCCACCCTGCCTCATACAATGGTCCACGACCCACCCTGTCTCATAAACTGGTCCAGGATCCACCCTGCCTCATACTGGTACAGGACCCACCCTGCCTCATACAACGGTCCAGGAACCACCCTGCCTCATACTGGTACAGGACCCACCCTGCCTCATACAATGGTCCAGGACTCACCCTGCCTCACACACTGGTCCAGGACCCACCCTGCCTCATACTGGTACAGGACCCACCCTGCCTCATACAATGGTCCAGGACTCACCCTGCCTCACACACTGGTCCAGGACCCACCCTGCCTCATACTGGTACAGGACCCACCCTGCCTCATACAATGGTCCAGGACTCACCCTGCCTCACACACTGGTCCAGGGCCCACCCTGTCTCATAAACTGGTCCAGGATCCACCCTGCCTCATACTGGTACAGGACCCACCCTGCCTCACACACTGGTCCAGGACCCACCCTGCCTCATACTGGTACAGAACCCACCCTGCCTCATATACTGGTCCAGGACCCACCTTACCTCACACACTGGCCGAGAAACACCCCCTTCATCATACATTAGCCCAGGACCCACCCTGCATCACACATTCCCCAAGGACACGGCCGTGCATGACTGTGACAAACATGACGAGGAAAATGTGACACTTCGAGTGAGATGTAAACATCTGAGGGATGTGAAAATGAAAATCGAATAACTGGAGTTGAAAATGATATCAGAGTGGCTCAGACAAGCACCTGGACCCGAGGGGTAAAGAATGGTCAAACAAGGACATGCGGTAAACAAAGAGTAAATCATTATGACACGCAGGATAGATTGTGAGGGGCAGGAACACCCGAGTACATCCTGAGGGAAGCCCCGCAAGAGGCCGCTGCTAACTCAGGGACAGGTGTAGTATGTCCTCTGCAGCAGATGGACAGGGATGTCGTACTCACATGTCACGTATACTGCCAGGGAAGGCCGGGGAGACACAAATACAGGATATAAATTTAAGGCAATGGATAAGATCTACCGTCGATACAGACGCAGTCAGTCCAATGCACGATCTTACTTCGATGACGCCAGAACAGCCGGGTGGGGGAGTACTGCTGGTTACGTAGGCCTGAGAGTTCATGTATCAAACAACTTTGGAATTTTGTCTAGGTGTCCTTATTTTCTACTTCCCACACTGATCTTGGTGATCTTGGCATCACCTGCAAACATAGGCAAGTAGGAGTATAATTCACCTGGCAAGTCGTTTACACATGTAAATAAAGAAAAAGCAATGGACCCACAACAGACCCTTGCGGCATGCCACAGGTGACGTTCAACCCATTTGGAAAGGGCTCTCCCTGACAGAGGTCCTTTGTTTCATTCAATACAATCTTCTGTCCATAGAAGTAGTGTACCTCTTATTCCTACCCGAAAATCCAGATTCTTTACCAGCCTCCTGTGCGGCACAGTGTCAAATGCTTTCTGCAATTCCAAATATAGACAATGCACCCAACCTTCTCTTCTGTTTAAAATGGAGCCTACTCCCTCACAGAGATCTAAGAGATTCTGTACACATGATGTCTTTTCCCTAATCCGCACTGTCTTATTTAAGTTATTCTCCTTTGCAAATAGTCTGCCATATGCTTATCAATTATATCTAACAGTACTCTGTAGTTCAGCACATCCTCTAGGTCTCATTCTTTTAAGTCAGGTGAAACGTTTCTCCTCTTTCCCAGTCCCTTGGCGCTCTACTTTTCCCCTCCGACATCTTGAACATTTCCAGTGGTCAGGAAAGGGTATATCTGTTAGCATCAGCGCATATGAAGAAAGTTCATCAGGACCATGAGCTCAACATGAGTCAATACCCTACAATCTATTCATATGTTTCTCAAGAAGTTCGATCATTTCCAGTGCCTCCTTCGCTTTCCACCTCACTGGTATATGGGCTATCGTGTCTTCCATTGTGAAAACGCTTTTGAGCTTCTCATTCACCTCCTCGCATACCTTCATATTATCCTCTATAGATCTCCACTCCGGATCCCAGAGCCATATTAGCCGCTCTTTAAATGACAATGCACCCCGGATAAATGTGTGGAAAGGGTACGATTTACAGACGTACCCGAGGAAGCGGCAGGAGGTCAAGTGGACAGGGACTGAAAAAGAGAGAAAATGAGACTTGGGGTGAAAGAGTATTGGCAAACTTCAGGAAGAGTAAGAAAATGTTTGGAGGGAAGTAAACAGTGTGAGGAGAGGAAAACAAAATGAGGGCATCATTGAAAGGGGCCGATCGGGAAGTGGTAATAAGCCAAGATGTGAAGAGGAGATGAAATGAGTATTTTGAAGGACTGCTGATTGCGTTAGATGATACAGTGGCAAATGTGGAGTGTTCAAAACTTGGAAGTATGCAAAGCGAGAGTCATAACAAGTGGTCTGGTGGAAAGAGAAGAGGTGGTGAAAGCCTTACGTATGGTGAAGTGTGGCAAAGCAAGTGGCATTGTTGTTTATTAGTTATTCAAGATTTTTCAACATATGAATGGTTTAGGGCGAGGTGTCTGAGAACTGGCGAAATGTCTGTCAAGTCCCAATGTACAAGGGCATTTTGCTTCGAAGCTTCTTTGTAAGGAATACCCAGAGAATGCATTTGTGGAACAGGAGAAAGCGTTTGATAAGAGTCCACAGAGATGCTTTGTGGAGGGTGTGGAAGGAAGACCATTTGAAGTAGCAAGGAGTTGCTATAAAGCGAGTAAGGCGTGTAAGCGAGTAGGTAGGGAGGACGTCTTTTTAGTGCTGGAGGCTTGTAAGTAATTCAGTTGCTGGCTGTAGAAGCTGGTGTCTGAGTTTGGGAAAGTGTGCAAGAGGAGATAACTGAGCTGAAGGTGAAAGAAAAAGTAAGATCGCTAAGGTTACCATGGGAGAGACAGGTAGGTTTAAATGTGAATCTTAATAGAGAAATCCTGGAGGAAGTGGATTTCCTTTTTTTTTTTTAGATAGCTGAGAGTGGACATGTCAGCAGATGGAACCATGAGAGTTGAAGCCACGGGTTAGATGAGGAGGAGGAGGAGGAGGAGGAGGAGGGAGAGGAGGAGGGGGAGCTGTGGTCCTGAGTGTACCGAGGACTGTGTGGAAAGACAGACAGGTGGCCACCGTTAGTGATGGCAAAGATGTGTAGATGGCGCGGAGACTCACTGTGTTGTTACTACTCCCCATGTCCACACGGTCTTACCCTATGGTCGGTGCCTGACTTTAACACCTACAATATATATATATATATATATATATATATATATATATATATATATATATATATATATATATATATATATATATGATTTTATTATTATTATATTTAGTCGCTGTCTCCCGCATTAGCGAGGTAGCGCAAGGAAACTGACGAAAGAATGGCCCAACCCACCCACATGCACATGTATATACATAAAAACCCACACACACACACACACACACACACACATATATATATATATATATATATATACATATATATATATATATATATATATATATATATATATATATATATATATATACGGACAAAGTACATATGAACGCGCAGGGGTTCCGGGTTCGATCCTGGCTGTTGGCGGTTTGTATGACTGTAAAGTAAACTCCTGAGAAATATAAATCATGTACAGCACCAATTAAGCAAATTACCTTAATTCTCGTGCCTCTGAATTCTACACACTCCTATATCCAGAAAGGTTCACCAGTTTCTAAGTTGAATGAGCACGAGAAATATTTTGAACCTCGAACGACCAAATCGGCCGAGAAAGATATTAACAACGAGTCCCAAGCGACCGATTGTGAAGCCATCCGAATAAAAACTAAAATAAATACACATATATTCTTCGAGGAGGAACTATAACGGATGTACATACATATATCATGAAGGACAATAACTTTGGTCTGTATGTGCGTCGTGGGAAGTTTATATCAAAAGAACAAACTGTTTCATATGTCTTCGTAAAAAAGGAAGTTAACACGTTAAGGGTACGGCTTTACTGCCTTGCACGCGAACCAGTCCGGGAGGGTTCAGATCCTCGCTTCGAACTCTGCTTCAGGTCTCACGATACTGCACGAAGGTTCCGTCAGGAATCGTCCCCTCGAAATATGAACATAAAATAAAAATAACATTGACATGAAATGGGTAGAGGAAGGTGGG